>NC_057798.1:568036578-568068846 GCF_018294505.1 Triticum aestivum
TTTTGTGGAGCCCACCTCGATCCCCCTCCATCTCGACCGCTATCCCACCTCGCCAGATCCGGTCCCCCTCGGCGCCGAGCACCCCCCAAGTCCACCGGCCGCCGCCGCCGACCCACCGCACCCTCGATTCCCCTACCCAACCGCCGCCGCCGACCCCCCGCACACCGCGCACCGTCTTATAAAAAAAATAAGTATCAAACAGCTTTTTAAATGCTACTGTCTTATAAAAAAATATTACTGTTATTATTTAAACAAGTTTGAACATATTTAAACATAAATAAGTATCAAACAGCTTTTTAAATGATAAAAAAAAATTTGTGGAGCCTGGGAGTCGAACCCAGGACCTCCTGGTGTGAGAACTGGCTACTGACCAATCGAGCTAGTAGAGGGGACTTGGTGTGGATCAGGTCAGGTGGGAGATAACCTGTTGGCTCGAGCAGAAATCAAAAAAAAATACTAATGGCGCACCAGGGTGAGGTGCGCCATTAGTGTGGATATACTTATGGCGCACCGAGGGGTGGTGCGCCATTAGTATTGTGCCCCCATCCATATTTTTCCTCCCCGGCCCTCGATCCCCTTCTCGCCCTCGCCCTCGATCCCCTTCCCCTCTCCTCTCCTCTCCCGACGCCGCTGCCCCGCCGCCTCGACGCCGCCCCGATGCCGCGACGCCGCCCCGACGCCGTGAGACGCCGCGACGCCGCCCTCTCCTCTCCCGACGCCGCCGCCCTGCCGCTTTCCCCACGGAGAAGGAGGAGGAAGAGGGGGCGCTCGCCGTTGACCTCGCCCGGCCGACTCCGGTGGCCAGGCCGACTCGCCATCGCCCCGCCGCCCTCGTCGCCGGTGGCCCGGACGCCGCCCCATCCACACCACCGTCGCCGGAGCACCCACACCACCACCCGGACCTCGTCGCCCCCGTGAGCTCCCCCTCCTCCTCTCCCCCTATCCCCCTCGCATCCCCCGTGAGCCCCATCTCTATTTCTTCTTGTCACCAGCACCACCACCACCAGTTGCCATTTTGCCCCACCTCGGATCTATGTTGTTGGTTTTTCATGTTTGTTGGCAGTCAGACAAATGTCACTGTATAATTTGGTCAAATATAGCAACCTAGTTGAAATTCCCAAACCATCTCTATAGACAGCTGAAATTATCATGAACATAGAGCTAATATTGACCTGACGTTGCGCTAACAGGAAGCAAACAAACTGTTGGATTTATCTCTTACTTTAGAAGAATCTATCTTTGCTCTATTTTGTGCACCGGTGACAGTTTAACCACTCCGTACTATGTTAATTTCCCTTCGCTTGTCACGTTTAGACTGATTTTAGTGGCCTATATATTGCTCTGAACCTTGGCTTGTCACCACAGGTTGGTGCATTTTGTGTTGTTCTATTTTCGAAAAGATGGAACCTAGAGGGGCAAGAGTTCGTCCAATGTAACTGCTAATGATCATGTTCTGTGATAAGTTTCATTGTCATGAGTATGTAGGGATCTCTTTTCTTCAAACAAAAAAGGGAAGAATAGTGTACAAGAATGAGAAATAATGAGAACAAGAGGAAGAGCCCCCATTAGATAGATGGAAACTTAATGAATATAGCTGCTGTATTTGGAGATAAACGCAACTCTAATTCAGTATCTAATTATCTACAAAGTAAAACTCATAATTACCATATATGCACAATTGGTTCCAGCGATGTATGCCAGTTGCCATTTTGGATTCTGCATCAATCATTTTTATTCATATGATTCATTTGTATTAGGTTTTGGCAGATATTGTTAACTTGACTTCATGGCTGCGCTCTATCCTGTGTTGCGCCTGTGCGCGTTGCTACTGATGCACTTCATGGCTGCTACTGTGTACAGTAGGAAGTGGAGTTAAGAACAATATTGGTCAGCTGTCCTAGTAAGTAAGATAAATTTTGCAGACTGGATCTGCCAAACACTCCATCCTTAATTCAGATCGGCAACAACCCCAGCCAAAGAAAACCTTATTGTGTTTTCTTAGGATTTCAGACGAATCTTGATGCATAATAGCTACCTAACGGATCAAATAGTAAAACACACCGAACCTGGTTAGGAAGCTCTCTGCAGGCAAACTATTAGTGCATGAACTTAGAACTACACATATGCTAGTGGAATTAAGAACACTGTCGATTAGCTGTCTAGTACAATCTTTTGCTTATTTGCCTCGGATGAAAAAGAACGCATTTACTGATGCAGATCGGCAAACCAACATCTGTGAGAGAATAAGCAATTTTCTCTTTTATTTTTACCTTGATAAGAGTTGTAGCTTCAGTGCAAGTGCAAGCATGTGCTGGTTTCGTCTGTGGCTCTTGGTTGGCTCAGTCATTAGTTTCTCTTTTGTTTATGGCTGTTGGTATGTACACTAGGTAATGGAATTAAGAACATTGTTGATCCAGTAAGTAGGACAAAGTTTGCAGACTGGATCTGCCAAACACTGCATCTTTAATTCAGGTCGACAACAACTCCAGTCAAAGAAAAACCGTCCCTGACAACCTTGTGTTTTCTTAGGACTAAAAACGAATGTGGATGCACAATAGCTACGCTAACTACGGATCGCCTATAAGAATAACTGCAAACTGGATAGACATGTTATAATAATTCAGCTGAGCATATAGGAGCATGTAAGTTAACTTTGTTTCAGCTTCACACAAGTTACAATTCGCTAAAAAAAGCCAGCTAGAATAGCCAAATAACAATTTGGTCCCAAACACAGCAAGGTCCTATTTTACTTTCAACATGACCTGACAACATGACCTGACAATAGTTCAGTTTACAGCTGAGGACAAAGATTTTGTGCAGGACAAGGCTATTTGTTATCGATCAAATAAATGATTTAGAAACCATCAATAAGTAGGACTAGTGATTTATTATGAAGTTGCTTGGGTTTATTATGAAGTACTTTGATCATGTCTCTTTATTTGTACTGCTGCTAATATACTTTATATGATGATGAAGTGCTACTGAGTTGTGTGCAAATTTCGTTAAATCAGTGATGTGTATGTGTGCTGTCAGTTATGTGTATGTGCTTATTTTAATCCAGTGAAATATGGCACTGAACTGTAGCTAGCTAAACGGTAGTTTTGCTTAAATTGGTGAAATTTGGCACTGAAATGTAGCTAGCAATGCAAATATCTCAATGAATTCAGCTCTGTTTTCTGTGTGAAACTGTTGTTGTTAAATGAAGCCACATTCCAGTCCACATGCCAATGTATTTTCCATGTTGTGATGGACGCCTTTTTTGCCTTGTCCACCCGAGAGGCCCTTGAGTTTGCTGGAATGTCGATTAACTTCCGTTCCAGCAAATTCGGGTACTCCATATGTCCTATTTTCAGCAAAGGTCATGCTGAAATTTTCCGTGAATTTTAGCATGATCTTGCTAAAAATAGGACATATGGGGTACTTGTGACTAATGCATGGGCCGGGGTATCTTAGTAGTTAATTAAGTAGGATCAAGTGCCCCGGCGTACTTGTGACTAATGCATGGCTTTTAGGGTGCCTCGGTGTCAATAAAAACCGAAATGATGAAAAGTTAGGCTATTAGGGTGCCTTGGCGTCAAAAAACCCTCAATGATAAAAGCTTAGATTTTAGGATGCCTCGGTGTCGACAAACCCTAAATGATGAGACCATGATCTTGTTCCTTGACAATAACCAACTTTTTGACCAAACTTTGTTTCTATTTAGAGAGAAACATGGCCCACAATGATGAGGCCGGGGGTTCAGGCGGCAAGGCATTCTGGGAGCTGTCCCAGGAGATGGAGGAACAACCTCACTTGTATGAGGCCGCCGCCTTCCCCACCGATCTTGAGACCACGGATGGTGCCGCCGAGGATGACCACACTGATGCCACCACTGATGGTGCCGCCAAGGATGCCACCACTGATGATGGCGGCGCACGCACAGATAGCAGCCAGCCGAAGAGGCAACGGAAGGACCGGCGCCCGATCGTGCTCCGCACCCTCAAGGAGGAAGTTACTGAAGTGGACTCCAACGGGAATCCAACGGCGCCCGAACGAATAGTCAAGGGGTACTCGCTTCAGCTCGGGTGCATTGTCCGGAGCACCGTCTCGATCAACACCGAGAACCTGAGGCATCCTGACCGGGGGAATTTGCGCCACCTCCTCTTCACGAAGCTGCACGAACGATACAAGTTCCCCGCTGAATTCGAAAACACAAGCCTCAAAGGGAATAAAGTGAACAATGCTGCCCTCACGAAGATGAGCAAGGCCCTGTCTACTTGGACAAGCAATGTGAAGAGAATGATCGAGAAAGGTGAGAGTTATGAGAAGATCAAGGAGAAAAATCCTTCGATCACCGAAGATGACTACAACGACTTCAAGATCAATTGCTCGAGCACCGCAAGCTCCCAATCAAGTGAGTGGGGGAAACAAATGCGGGAGCTGAACATAGGGGAACACACACTCGGTCCCGGCGGTTACAGAGTGGAGGAGCCTATATGGGACAAGGAGGAGGCGGACCGTGCCGAGCAAGGCCTACCGCCCCTCTTCGATAAATACGGTGACAAGCAGACCAGGAACTTTGTCAGGGCCCGGTACAAGAAGGACCCGAAAACAAAGGAGCTTACCACGGATCCGAAGACCAGGCAGCTTGAGCTTGTTCTGGTAAGGAATACACCCCCGCGTAATTAGCTCCATATGGTTGCATTCTAATTAATGAAGCCGAATTTCTAAATGGTTCACATTCCTTCCGCAGGCGACTGAAAGCAGTAGCGCGGGGTCGACTCAGAGCAACCCTTGGGACACCACTCTAAATAGGGGGTTGAATATAATGAAGAACAAGGATAAGCTCAGTAAGCCGACGTCAGCTGGTCGTGTGGCCGGCAAAGGCTTGTCGACAAAATGGGGGTCATACTATACCGCTGGTGTGCGGAAGGAGAAAAAGACCAGCTCGGAAAGCCAGGCGTGAGAGGTTCAAGAACTCAAGGCACAGGTGGCGCGGATTCCGGAGATTGTCCAAGAGCAAGTGGAACAACGACTCGGAGCGACGATCACCGCCCTTGTGCCTACCTTGATCTTGGGGTTGAGTGCGTGGATTGCGGGCGGCCAACAGGGGCCGCCCCCGATTCCTAGCTTCACGGCCAGCAACTCGCATAATGCGATGGCGGGGCCATTGGTGCCTCCGGCGGAGGCGGCATTGGTGTCTCCGACGCCGGCATGGGAGCTTAATGCACCCGGGTGTACGCCGGCCGGCACCTCTTCAGCAAGCGGCCGCTCCGTCAACTGCACGCCCGCCGTTGGCGGTGCCTCGACATTAGCCGAGCTCGACGCCATCATCACGGTAACTAATTAAGCCTCTCTCGGCCGAGGACTTCATCTCCTTGCCTTTGACTGGGCATCCCTGACGCCCTACATGTTTTCGCAGGGCGCCGCCGACGTTCCGTGCACTCTCCTCCACTTCGTGAACAACGAGTTGGTCGATGTCGCCAAGGGCAAAATCGTTCAACCGGGCAACCCCTTGTTCCACGGTACCCAGATGCCACCCAACTTGTTTAGGGTTCAACTGGTTCGGGTGCTGCCAGGCTGCGACGACTTGTTACCTCCGATTCGACCCGTCGGGGCCGACGATGATGACGTGATGACCCTCAGCGCCTGCCTGAGCTGGCCCCTGCTTTGGCCGAAGATCCAGATTCGTTTGGGGGCGGGGGACACCACCCCAAAGACAACACCGCCAGTCGTGCCGGCGCCAAGTCGGCCCCATGGCAAGACCGTCGTAACAGTGCCGGACATCCCTATGCCACTGGATCCAAACATGCATATGGCACAGGATCAGAACGACGACGACGACGACGATACATTTGGCAACGTCGATCAGTACTTTGCCGAGCATGGGTACGATGGCGACTTCATGGGGCCTCCTTCTCAAGAACCAAACCCAACAAAAGACGTGTGCGATCTAGCTCGTACCGCGGAGAAGCCAAGTTGCAACAGGCGCCGTCTGGCGTTCAGCTCTCAGGAGACGCCTCCAGCTGCCGACTTCACCGAGCCTCAGATAGGCGAGGTGCGAAATATTATCAGCCCCAACACACTCAAGAAGGCGGTCTGTGAGCAGAACTCGGTCCCATTACAGGAGAAGAAGAAGGCACGCAAAAGAAAGACTAAGAAGGGTGCGAGCCAGCCGGCACCGAGTACGATCCGTGCTCAGGACGGGCCACCTTCACCGCAGGATATCTCGAGGAGGGTGCATGTGGCGGGTAGGGCGATGCTATCACCAAATATGCTCAATGCTGCAACCGGTGCTATGCGGAGTCTGCACGACAGTGTTCTTTCTTTGGAGAAGCGGCGTCTCAGAGAGAAGGATGTGGCATACCCGGTTTTCGTGGCCAAGGTGCCAGAGGGCAAGGGCTTTGTGGATGGCGACATCGGGGGTACGATCGTCCTGCGGTTTGATGACATCTTTGCTATGTTTAACCTTCATCCGCTGCACTACACCTTCGTTCGGCTATTTTCGCTGAGTATGGAGATGCGGATCATTCGCGACAAGACCCCGGACATCGTGATAGTCGACCCCTTCTACATGCGTGCCAAGATCTTGGGCAGCGCTGGGGACCGGCAAGTCGCGAGTTCTTACCTCGAAGGCGTCATTCTGGCAAACCAAGATAAGGATAACTTCCTCGTGCCTTACTTTCCCGAGTAAGTCCTCCCCTCAACCGGCCCGTAACATATGAATTCTTACTTTTCGATCGTTTTTCTTTTAACATTCCGTGTTTTCTGCAGCGACACATGTTGCACGCTCATCCTCCTAAGCCCCAAATATTCCATGGCCACGTATTTCGACCCGGACCATCAGTCGAACGTAGACTACACAAATGTCAAGAAGGTTCTTGATGATGTTCTCCCCGGCTACGCCCAATCTGGAGGCACCTTCACCAGGCCTATTCGTAAGTACGGCAAGCACGTGTTCTCCCACAATACGACGTTCTGTTGCGTCAAGCAGCCGCCTGGCGGTCAGAAGGGTGCCTACTACGCCATCCATCACATGCGGGCGATCGTACGGGACCATCATCAACTTCTGCTACCGAGTAAACTCCAAGATTGGGCCGCGAGCGTGTCGGCAATCCAGGACGCGGACCTCCGACAAGAATTCTTTCGCATCCAGTCGGAGTTTGCGGAAATCATCCATCAAGATGTCCTTCGTACCTCGGGGCAGTTCTACCTCAGAAATCAACCGTCCAACAGTGACATCGACACAATGCTACAAATGCAGGATGACAACGCCTGTTCTTTCATGACTCCCACGATAGACGGTGGCTTCATCCACGCTCCGGTCCCTTGAGTCGAGTTGTCTAGTTCTGAAACATCGATTGGCTCATGTTGTAATTAAACTTTAATGAACTTGTAGTATGTCTCTTTGGTTTTGAGAGTCGTTCAACTTAGATGTAATCGATGCTATTAATGTCTTGCTTTTCTCTTCCGATCGTTCTGTTGCATAATTATATATTGCTTATGTATTGTCTGTGAATTGGTACTAACGTTTCGTTTGGCTAGTGCATAGTGATGCCGACGTATGTCGTGTACAAGGGTAAGGTTCCCGGAGTCTACGATGACTGGGAGGAGTGTCGGAGACAGGTTCACCGATTCAGCGGTAACAGTTACAAAGGGTACACCACTAGGGCCGAGGCCGAATCTAGATACGCCCGCTATCTAGCGGGAGAGGGGAGGGAGCGTTGGAGGAACCAGATGAAGACGAGTTTCATCGTGATGATGCTCATCGTGATGACCGCAGCTCTCTTCTATGTGATGGTAGTTTAGATGATCGATATCGACTTGTAATGCGAAGACAAACTCGCTACTCGCGGTCTCGAGACTTGTAATATAATGTTCTATCTTTGTTCGGTCTTTTTAATTCGGAGACTAATATGATGAATTGTATTCGGAGACTAATATGATGAATTGTATTCAAAGACTAATCTTCTATTGTATTTGATGAATCTATTGTTGATGTGTGCTGTCTATATTTTGTCAAATTATACATTTTGTAACCTGTGCAAAAAACAGAAAATAAAAAAATAAAAAAAACCTAATATTCATACTAATGGCGCATCACACGACAGTGCGCCATTAGTATGACAGTGCATACTAATGGCGCATCACCGGGTAGTGCGCCATTAGTATGCTGTGGTTACTAATGGCGCATCCAGAGGTGGTGCGCCATTAGTATGCCAAAGCACCTGGGTGTACATGCCAACTGGGAGGCATACTAATGGCGCACCCTCGCATATACTAATGGCGCACCAGGTGGTGCGCCATTAGTATACCAGATACTAATGGCGCACCAGCTGGTGCGCCATTAGTAAAAATTACTAATGGCGTGCTATTAGTGGCGCACCAGTGATGCGCCATTAATGGCCATATTAGGTGCGCCATTAGTAGTGGTATTTCTAGTAGTGGGGGTACTAGGGTACCCCTATTCTAGTACACCGACAATAAGCTAACATACTTTCTCTACTTGGATCATATGCACTTATGATTGGAACTCTAGAAAGCATCCGCAACTACTAAGTATCATTAAGGTAAAACCCAACCATCACATTGACATATCAAGTCTCCTTTATCCCATACGCAACAACCCCCTTACTCGGGTTTAAGCTTCTATCACTCTAGCAACCCACTATAAGCGAATCATGAACGTATTGCAACACCCTACAACGGGAATCCCTCACGTGTGCGCGGCATGGAAGGCACCACAGGACAACACCAAATAAAATATACAACTCAAACCAATCTATCTCATCAATCAACCCAAAGGCAAAGGAAATCTACTCAAAACATCATAGGATGGCGACACATCATTGGATCATAATATGTGGCATAAAGCACCATGTTCAAGTAGGTGATTACAGCGGGGTGCAGGAGAGTGGACCGCATAAAAGAGATGAGGATGGTGCTGTTGATGAAGAAGATCACTGCCGCAATGATTCCCCTCCCGATGGCACTACGGCGCCACCGAGAGAGAGGAGGAGAGGTTCTCCCCCTTGTGCTTCCTCCTCCATGTCCTCCCCCTGGATGGGGAGAGGTTCTCCCTCTGGTCCTTTTCCTTCATGGTGATGATGGCCCCTCCGAGATCCTCCCCCATGGCCTTCGTGATGATGGTCCCCTCCGGAAGGGTGCCAGAGAGGGCCTAGATTGATTTCTTGTGGTTCTGGAGGCTTGCGGCGGCGGAACTTCCAATCTCTCTTCTTTTCTGTTTTTTAGGATTTATAGGAGGGGTTGGCATCGGTTTCACATCAAGGGGGCCCATGGGGAGTCCACAATATAGGGGGCGTGCCCTAGGGGGGCACCCTCCACCCTCGTGGTGGCCTCGGGACTCCCCCCGGTAGCTTTTCGTTCTAGTATTTTCATATTTTCCAAAAATATTCTCCGTTGATTTTTAGCGCATTCTGAGAACTTTTATTTTTGCACAAAAACACCACCACGGTATTTCTGCTGAAAACAGCATCAATCCAGGTTAGTTCTAATCAAATCATACCAAAATCATGTAAAAACATTATAAACATGGCATGAATACTTCATAAATTATAGATATGTTGGAGATGTATATATAGCAACCTTTATTATGCAGTCCGTCACTTTTATTCTTTGCCATCACAAGTTTGTACAACGCTCAATTTTCCCTAGATGATCTAACACTTTTAGAAGCAATTTTTATTGCCTTATTGCACCGATGACAACTTACTTGAAGGATCTTACTCAATCCTTAGGTAGGTATGGTGGACTCTTGATAATAAGATTTGGGTTTAAGGGTTTTTGGATGCACAAGTAGTATCTCTACTTGGTGCGGAATTATTGGCTAGCAAAGAGGGGGGGGCAAACACCACATGTTGAAGGATCTATGACAATATAACTTCTATGTGAATATGAACAAACATAAATCATGACGTTGTCTTCCTTGTTCAACCTTAACAATTTTGGCATATAATATTTTGATGGGGGCTCACAATCAGAAAAGATTTCCAAGATAGTGTATTTGCATGTGAAATTTCTCTTCCTTCTACTAATCATTCATGAATTGCTTGTATGACCAATATTGTGATTGTCAAGCTTCAAAAGATTTCACTTTCTAAACCCAATGTGAAGCTACCACTAGCCATGATATGAACATATAATTTCAACTTCATGATATTCAATTCATTCAACAATTTACTCATAGGATATAAGTGAAGCATAAGAGTAAATGACAAGCTACTCCAAAAAGATATAAGTGAAGATCAAGCGAGTAGTTAAGCAATTGGGTAGCCAATTGTGGATTCTCTCTTATTTAAAAAAATTTCAAACCTAAGTATTTTATTAAAACAGCAAGCAAAAAAAATGGCATCCCAAGCATAACACAACTCATGTGAAGAAGCAAAAACTTAGGCTCAACCGATACTAACCGATAATTGTTGAAGAAGAAAGGTGGGATGCCTACCGGGGCATCCCCAAGCTTAGATGCTTCACATTTCTTGGAATATTAGCTTGGGATGCCCTGGGCATCCCCAAGCTTGATATTTTGTGTCTCCTTAATTCCTCTTATATCATGGTTTCCCTAAATATAAAAAACTTCATCCACACAAAAGTCAACAAGAACTCGCGAGATAAGTTAGTATAAAAGAATGCAAAACCTTATCATTCTCTACTGTAGAAAATCACTAAAAAGATTATTTAACATTCCTACTAATGCCTTTGCATATTTAATACTCCTATCTCAAATAGAATCATTAAACAAGAAAACATATGCAAACAATTCAAACATAACAGCAATCTGCCAAAACAGTACAGTCTGTAAAGAATGCAAGATTCATCATAATTACCTAACTCCAAAAATTATGAAAATTTACCACACTATAGAAAATTTATCAGAGCATATTGTGCAAAAGTTTCCAACATTTTATCACATTCTGACTTTTCTCAGGAATTTTTTCAACAACGATAAACTTTTTGTTTTGAAACCGCAACATGCAGACTTGCAAAATAAGCATGGTGAAGGCTATCCTTGACATTTTTATTGAAATGAAAGAGGCAAAACATTATTCTAAATAATAGAGAGAAAGTCCTAGTAAAACAAAATGATGCTCCAAGCAAAACACATATCATGTGACGAATGAAAATATAGCTCCAAGTGAGGTTACCGATAATGTTGGAGACGAAAGAGGGGATGCCTTCCGGGGCATCCCCGAGCTTAGTTGCTTGGATATTACTTGAATATTACCTTGGGGTGCCTTGGGAATCCCCAAGATTAGGGTCTTTTCACTCCTTATTCTCCTCATATCGATGTCTCACCCAAAACTTGAAAAGTTCAGTCACACAAAACTTAACGGAACTTTGTGAGATATGTTAGTATGATAAAGAGCAAACCATTTCACTTTGGTCCTGTCAAAGACAAGATTCATAATTTTTTCCACACAATTCATACTGTAATGTATCATTTCCACGATTTATATTGAGCAATATAATCCATAGAAACTAGGAAACAAGCAAACTATGCATTGAAAATAGAATCTGTCAAAAACAGAACAGTCTGTAGTAATCTGTACTCCAACCATACTTATGCTAGTCCAAAAATTCTGAAAAATTAGGACAACGTAAAGAATTTGTATATATATCACCTGTAAAAAAATCAGATCAAAAGAACGTTCCATTGAATTTTAAAAATTCCTGGACTGAGCGCAAAAGTTTCTGTTTTTGCACAGATTCAAGTCAACTATCATCCACGCTATCCTAAAGGTTTTACTTGGCACTTTATTGAAACAAAACAAAAGCAATAAAACATGATTACTACAGTATACTAATCATGCGAACAAACAAAAAAAGTAGGTAAAAGTGTTGGGTTGTCTCCCAACAAGCGCTTTTCTTTAGTGCCTTTTAGCTAGGCATGATGATTTCAATCATGCTCGCGCAGAAGATAAGAATTGAACATAACAAGAGCACCATGAAACACATGGCAAGCACATTTAAGTCTAACCCACTTCCTATGCATAGGGATTTTGTGAGAAAACAATTTATGGGAACAAGAATCAACTAGCATAGGAAGGCAAAACAAGTGCAACTTAAAAACTTTCAACATAAAGAGAGGAAACTTGATATTATTGAGATATGTAGAAGCATATGTTCCTCTCTCATAATAATTTTTAGTAGCATCATGAATGAATTCAACAATTTAGATATCACATAAAGCATTCTTTTCATGTTAAATAAGCATAGAAATTTTACTACACTCCACATAAGCAAATTTATTCTCATGAATAGTAGTGGGAGCAAACTCAACAAAATAACTATCATGGGATTGAAAATTAAAATCATGATGACAAGTTTCATGGTTATAATTATTGTTTATAGCATACATGTCTCACCATAATCATCATAGATAGCAACTTTGTTGTCATAATCAATTGAAACCTCTTTCAAAATAGTGGATTCATCACTAAATAAAGTCATGACCTCTCCAAATCCACTTTTTTCAATATTGTAACAAGAATCAACACCCTCCAAAATAGTGGGATCATTACCTAGAGTTGACACTCTTCCAAACCCACTTTCATCAATATAATCATCATAAATAGGAGTCATGCAATCATTATAACAAATTTGCACATCAAATCTTGGGGGACTAAAAATATCATCTTCATCAAACATAGCATCCCCAAGCTTATGGCTTTGCATATCGTTAGCATCATGAATATTCAAAGAGTTCATACCAACAATATTGCAATCATCCTCATCATTCAAAGATTTTTTGTCAAACATTTTATAGAATTCTTCTCTATCAATTGAGCACAATTTTCCTTTCCATCATTTTCACGAAAGACATTATAAAGATGAATAATATGATGCAACCTCAATTCCATTTTTTTGTAGTTTTCTTTTATAAACCAAACTAGTGATAAAACAAGAAACTAAAACATTCAATTGTAAGATCTAAAGATACACCTTCATGCACTCACCTCCTCGGTAACGACGCCGGAAAAGAGCTTGATGTCTACTACGCAACTTTATTCTTGTAGACTCATGTTGGGCCTCCAAGCGCAGAGTTTTGTAGTACAGTAGCTATTTTCCCTCAAGTGGATGACCTAAGGTTTATCAATCCGTGGGAGGCGTAGGATGAAGATGGTCTCTCTCAAACAACCCTACAACCAAATACAAGAAATCTCTTGTGTCCCCAACACACCCAATACAATGGCAAATTGCATAGGTGCACTAGTTCAGTGAAGAGATGATGATAAAAGTGTAATATGGATGGTAGAAATATATTTTTACAATCTGAATAAATAAAAACAGCAAGGTAGAAATTGATAAAACGGAGCACAAACGGTATTGCAATGCTTGAAAACAAGGCCTAGGGTCCATAGTTTCGCTAGTGCAATCTTTCAACAATGCTAATATAATTGGATCATATAACCATTCCTCATGTGCGATGAAGAATCACTCCAAAATTCTTATCTAGCAGAGAACATAATAAGAAATTGTTTGTAGGCTACGAAACCACCTCAAAGCTATTCTTTCCGATTGATCCATCGAAGAGTTCATACTAAAATAACACCAAAGCAAATTCAGATTCATAATACTCAATTCAACACAAAGAACCTCAAGGAGTGCCCCAAGATTTCTACCAGAGAAACAAAGACAAGAACGTGCATCAACCCCTATGCAAAGGTTACTCCAATGTCACCTCGGGAATTCGCGAGTTGAGTGCCAAAACATATATCAAGTAAATCAATCAATACCCCATTGTCACCACGGGTATTCATAGCAAGACATACATCAAGTGTTCTCAAATCCATAAAAGTATTCAATCGGATAAAATGAATCTCAAAGGGAAAACTCAATTCATCACAAGATATAGAGGGGGAAACACCATATGATCCAAGTATATTAACAAAGCCCACATTGAATCAAGATCCTGACATCTCAAGAACACGAGAGGGAGAGATTAAACACATAGCTACTGGTACAAACACTCAGCCCCAAGTATGGACTACTCCCTCCTCATCATGGTGGCCGCTGGGATGATGAAGATGGCGACCGGTGATGACCTCCCCCTCCGATGGAGTGACAGAATGGGGTCTAGATTGGTTTTTCATGGCTAGAGAGGCCTGCGGTGGCGGAACTTCTCATCTAGGTTCTCCGTGAGGTTTTTTGGAATATTTGATGATTTATAGGGTGAAGAGGGGGTGTGGGAGGCCACCGAGGTGGGCACAACTCACCGGGGCATGCCTGGGGGCCCAAGCGCACCCTGGTGGGTTGTACCCCCTCGGAGCACCTCTGAGGTGTTGCTCTGGCCCATTGGATGTCTTCTGGTCCATCAAAACTCCACAAAAAGTTTCACGGTGTTTGGACTCCGTTTGATATTGATTTCCTGCGATGTAAAAAATAAGAAAAAAAACAACTGGCACTAGGCACTAGGTTAGTCCCAAAAAATGATATAAAGTTGCTATAAAATGATTTTAAAACACCCAAGAATGATAATATAACAACGTGAATACTTCATAAATTATAGATACGTTGGAGACGTATCAATGATGAACTATAATATGCAAGGGATGACAAAAATGATTCCCGTGCACTTCGCGATACTGAAATCAGCGAAGGTAGAAATCAAGAAAGAGCATCAAGTGTTGATGGTTAACAAAACCACTAGTTTCAATAAAAAGGGCAATGGAAAGAAAGGGAACTTCAAGTAGAATGGCAAACAAGTTTCCGCTCCCATGAAGAAACCCAAAGCTAGACCAAAGCCTGAAACTGGGTGCTTCTACTACAAAGGAAACGGTCACTAGAAGCGGAACTGCCCCAAATACTTGGCGGATAATAAGGATGGCAAAGTGAACAAAGATATGTTTGATATACATCTTATTGATGTGTACTTTACTAAGTGTTCATAGTAGCCCCTGGGTATTTGGTACTTGTTCAGTTGCTAAGATTAGTAACTCGAAATAGGAGTTACAGAATAAACAGGGTAGTTAAGAGCAAGGTGATGATGTGTGTTTGTCGGGGAAACTGATCCACGAACACCTATGGGCCCGGCGGACCGAGCCCCTTTCGGTTCGGCGGGGGGCGGAGGTCGCACAAAGAGCGGATCGAGGCGAAGCACATGAGCAGTTTACCCAGCTTCGGAGCTCTCCGGAGAGATAACACTCCTACTGCTGCATGTCTGAGTGTATTGAGTTCTTGCTCGGGAGCGCTGAGTGCTACAGAACACCTTGGCTGCTAACGAGACCGAGCGTGTGTGTTTTTCTGGCTTCCGAACCGAACCCCCACTACATTGCGCATGGGCCTCCTTTTATAAGCTAAAGGGGTCACCGACAGGTGGCAACGCAGACAAGGGTAAAAATGGAAAGGTGTTGCGGTTGGTACAACTACCTGTACAGTGTATCCTACCTAACCCTGATGGCAGGGGATAAAGGCATTAAATGCCCGTCTGTGTCGCCCAAACAGTGCAGAAAGGGACCGTCAGGGACGCCACCGCTCGCCATGATGGCAATCTTGTCAGCGTCGCTTGCCACCTCGCACCGCTGGCTGCACAGCCTCTTGCCACGCGGGCCTGGAAAGGCCTCAGGGCGACACGTTGGTGGATGTGCTGGAGCGCGGGTACAGAGTGGTAGCTTGCCGCGGCAAGCGCCTTGCCGCGGTCGTTGTCTTGCCGCGTCCGGAAGCTTGTCGCTCACCGAGCCTCGCCGGGACGCGCGGCGCGTCGCGGCAAGTTCCTTGAGATGCCTTGGTTGGCCTTCCCGGCAAGCTCCTCTTGCCGGGGCCTTGTCTCCTTGGCTTGAATACTTTGTTCTTGAATGGCTCCAAAGGAACCACGGAGGACCTTGGTGGTCGCCCGGCAAGCCTTGCCGCAGGGTGCTGCAACTGCCAGTGCACAAGTTCGGGATACTAGGGTACCCCTACTCTAGTACACCGACAGGAGCCCCCGGGCCTGGGCCACACACGGTGCCGAGCGCTGTTGGGCCAGGCCCAAAGCAGGGCACGGGCACGCGCGGCCTGGGTTACGCCGTATCTTACTCCGTATCCACCGCGCCCTCCCCCAACGGCACGCGTCGAATGCGGCGTCGTGGGAGAGATCGTGGGTGGTTTCTTTATTCAGAAAGGCGGAATGTCCGCCCCTCCCTCTTTATAAGCAGGGGAAACAGGGGCAGTTCGCCCATCTCGCCGGTTGCTACTCCAATTTCACAAATCTCCGCCGCTCCCCCCTTCTTCCCGAAGCTGAAAAGAGAGCAGCGCTCCGCCCCCCATCACCACCGCTACCACCAACGCCGTCGATCTCCCCCACCACCTCCACCATGGCTCCGAAAGACGACAAGGGGAAGGGCGTGAAGTCAGCCGAGGCGCAGTGGCTCGCGGCGCTGCGAAAGGAGCGGGCAATCTTCCCCCCTCAGCTTGACGCGAAGGAGCTGAGGGAGTATTACTACCTCTTCTGGTCGATGGAGACGCGAGCGCATCCGCACATGAAGGTACTCTCAGCTGCCGCTTCGGAACTGGCTCCGAATGGTATCCCTTCTTTGCACTGTTCTTCTACTGCGGGCTCTGCCCGCCCTTCTCTGAATTTTTCTGTGATATCATGAACACCTACGGGTTCCGCCTCCTTGACTTCACCCCCAACGCCGTTCTGACCATGGCAGTTTTCGCACATCTCTGCGAAAACTTTGTCGGAGTCCATCCAAATGTAGCTCTTTTTCGCCACTTCTTTATGCCCCGAGTCGAGAGAGGAGAGCCTTTATCCGGCGGAATTGCCTGGATCTCGAGAGTTGGCAAGAAGGAAGCTTATCTGGAGGGAGAGCTCCGCATCAAGTGGGAGGAATGGAGAGCAGAGTGGTGCTGGATTGTCGAGGAGAACCCGCAGCCATTTACTGCCCTGCGCCAAGCCCCAGTAGCGCGCGGCAACGATTGGAGTAACGTGGCCCCGGTAGATGATAGGCTGAAGATTGCCGTCACCCGGATCTTATGCCTCAGGCTTGCCGGGCTCACCGTAGGCGCCGTTGGCGCAGATTTTCTTCGCCGCCGCATCGCCCCCCTTCAGGAGAGAAGGAGACCCGCTTGGGAGTTCCAGAACTCGGCGGATATCATGAGGCTGCGCCCGGGCCTCAACTTCAACTTCACTGTCCTGGAGCTGGACGCGATGCTCCTGGAGCTATTCAAGCACGATCCTCAACATCCATTCATGTTGTCGAGGGGAGTCGTTTCGCTGTGCAACAACTCTTCGCTCGATCGCATCCGTGCAATGATGCCGTTGTGTGATTCACATGGAATTGTTCCAACTTGGCAAGAGCCTGCAGACGACATCGTGCAGGAATTTTTTGATGGCTTGGTAGAAGTGCCAGTTCGCCCCGATGAACAGAAGAGCCTCACTCGCGACACCACCGATGCGGAGATGCAGCGCATCGCCACTAGGCTGGAAGAGGCGGCGGCAGCCGCTGCCGCGGGCGAGTTTGGATTCACCGTGGAGGAGGCATATGCAGCAGAGGCGGCAAGCCTTGCCGAGCGAGAGGAGCTTGTCGGCGAGGAAGAGCTTGTCGGGCCTGAATCTGAGTCGAGCGAGCCCGCCGAGGGCGCGAGCGACCCGTTGAGGATCGGCTCCTCCTCCTCCCCACCTTCAGCCAGCTCGCTGCAAGCGGAGCCCCTAGCTCCACCAAGAAGGCGTCGCCACAAGGCCGTGGACGTAGCGGGGCGGCAGACGGGTCAACAGCCGCCGCACCGGACGACACGCTCTACCACGGCAAGCACTATTGCCGCGGGAGCGCCTCACGCCGCTGCGGCAACTGGAGCGGGTCTTCCCGATCCACTGCTACTGCTCCTGCCAAGCGGACAAGGGAACATACTCCTCTGCCTCGCCGCACTGGAGGCAAGCCAGACTTCGATCTCTCCGCGCTCAGCTCCGACGAGGAAGAAGAAGAGTGAGATTCTTTGCTGTACTTGTAGTTCTTCAATTCTTGCTGTTTTGTCTTGTATCTGATTTGCTTTACTCCGAACCCATTCCTTTTCAGGACTCTGGCCCAGAGAGCGGCGAAGAGAGCCAAGGTCCCGGTGATTGTCATCGAGGACGAACCCACCGCGACAGCAGGGGACGTGTCTGAGACCACCTTGCCGGACCCGGCAACTATTCCCCAAAGCAACCCCCAGCGCAGCCACCAGCGTAAGTGTATAGTTTACTTCTTGCTGTCAGGCGCGCATGGGTGCTCTTTCTTTGCTGATATCTGACTGTTGGTTTGTGCAGGAGCAGAGCAACCTCACCAGGAGTGCCCGGAAGCCGCTCCCGAAATGCCATCTGCTTCAACCACACCGCCAAGGGAGGATTCCCCGGCAAGGGAGCGTTCTCCGGCAAGGGATAGTTCTCCGGCAAGGGATAGCACCAGCGACCCCCCAGTGGCGGAGACCACGGCTGTAGGTCCTAGTGCAGGTAACCCTCTTGCTTGAAAGCTTCCCTTGGGTTCTTCTTCTTCTGATTTTCTTTTTGAATATTTGTCTGACTTTTCTCCCTTTTCCGGTCGTTAGATCCATTTGCCACGGAGGTGATGGAAACCGAGGCCGCCGGCGAGGAGAATGCATGCAGCAATACCGACGACGCCGTTGCCACTGAAGGAGAAGCCGGCGCTGATGATCCCGTCGGCGAAGAGGCCGCCAAAGCTGCTGCTGCAGAAGCTGGCGAGGGATCTGGCGATCACACTGACGGCCCCGAGGCTGCAGGAGCGTCAGGCGCTACACCGACTGCCGATCCCTCCGCCGCTGCTGCAGCGCCAGGCTCTGAAGAGCCCCAGCCCGGCGCCTATTTGAAGGCCGGCGACGGTATCTTCATCAAGCTCCCCTGGGCGTCAAACTCCAGGGCGCCGGTCGAAGGAGAGATCTTGGATGGAGAGGTGCTCGCCTCTGCTGGGCTGACGCTGGTAGAAGCGCCAAGCAGCAGCAGCGACGAGCCTAAGGAGGAGCGGCTACTGCGGAAGCTGTTGTCGCTTTACCGCGCCCGACAAGCCAAGCTGGCATCCCGAGAAGCGCTTGTCGCAAAGGCGGGAGTGGACATCGAGAAGCACGCGGAGGAGCTCCGGGGTCTCAGGCAGGAAGCTCTCCGATCCCTAGCAGAGGAGCGGGAGCAACTCGCCGAGGAGCGGAAAGCCTTCCTCCTTGGGAAGGCTGAGGTTGAGGAGCAGCAGCGGCTTGCTGCCGAGAAGCTATCTGCGCAGGAAGGCGAGTTGGCGTAGTGCAAGGTCAACCTTGACAGCCACGAGGAGGACCTTGCCGCGCGCGAGCAAGCAATTGGCGGGGCTCTCAAGGAAGCAAAGGATGCTGCCGCAGCTGCCGAGGCCGCCAAGAAGGAGCTGGAGACGAAGATGGCGCAGCTGGAGGCTGATCTTAAGGCGAGCGGCGAGGAGCTTGCTGCGCTCAAGCGTGAGCGCGAGAAGGACGCCGCCGCTCATGGCGAGCTGCAGGGTCTTCTCACTGAGAGGAGCAAAGAGCTTGGCGCTGCCAAGGACTCCAACGCAGATCTCGAGTTGAAGCTGGTTACTTTGACTCAGACGCTGGACGGCGCCAGGGAGCAGGAAGTGGCCTTGAAGGAGAAGATCAAGGCCGACGAGGCGCTGCTGGCGAGTGGTGCTGCCGCCCAGAACGCTTTCAGGGAGACTGTGGAGCACTGGACCGAAGGTCTCGTGAATGTTGCCGCAGCCATCGACGGGGAGTTGGCGCATCTGGGGATGGAGGATCTCGGGTACTCCTCCGATGAGCACCTCCAACCCAGCGCCAAACTCAGCTTGTTCTTCAAAGGCGTGGCGACGGCCCTCCAGCGACTCCGGGAGAAGATCCCAAAGCAGCTGGCCGATGAGTCACGCAAGATCTGCGCAGGAGCTCTTCAAAAGGTGCTAGTGAAGGTGGCCTTCCGCAACCCAGGCCTCAACCTCACCAACGTCCTCAGGTCCTTGCCGCCGGATGCTGATTTGGAAGCGCTCAAGGCCCTTGTCGCACCCATTGTGGACAAGGTGAGCGGGATCAAGAGGGTTGAGGGCGATCGCGTAGATTAGGCCGCCCGTCTTCTCTTTTTCTTGTCGCTGCTGGTCATGTTATGAGAACAATCTGTTAGAGCTGCGACAAGCTATCTTGTAATATGACTCTATTTTGGGTAGCAATTGCTATGTTATTTCCTTTACTTGATTCTTTCCTTTGTATGTTTTTTCCCTACGCTTTTGGGTAACTTGTCGGCGCAGGCACCTTAGCCGCGAGCGCTGAGTGTGGGACGTCAGCAGCCTGCTGGCGGTGCCGCTACCGACAAGAAACCTTGTTGCAACTAGTCGCAGCTCACTTAAGTTGTTGAGCGGACTCGAAACAAAGTAAGGGCGCAACTAGCTACGAGTTGGTTCCTCCGCGCACAGGTTTTTCATACAAAGCACGGTCGTTCGAGGAAGATAACTTAAAATTTTTAAAACTGATTGCTCAAATTTTAGCAACTTAGCTTTTCTGTTGTTTGCTTCCCGGTAAGGCGAAACTTCCTTGAACGATGCCTGGTCCACACCGATTATCTTCTCCTTTCCCCCCGACAAACTTGTGGGCGAGGGAACCTTCCTTTCTTTGAGAAAGAGAAAGAAGAGAAAATAAAGATATGGAGCCCTACGGCTCGTTATTGCTTACCGGGGGTAGGTGCTGCACAAAGTGTCAGATAACGCATGCAAAAAGTAGTAGAAAGCATGAAATCGACAAGATGTGCGGGGCACATGAGCTTTACTTATGCACGGGGTCGGCGCCCGGCTTCGTACAATGGATTACATGCAACATCGGCAAGACTTGTACAAAAGGTGGTTGCCGGAACAGGTTCCGGCAACCGCGCCCTACGGGTAAAACTTACGAAGATGGTCAATGTTCCAGGAGTTGCTCACCAGAATGCCATCTTCGGTCTCAAGGCGGACAGCGCCAGGCCGAGTGACTCGTTTCACCCGGTAAGGGCCTTCCCACTTCAGCGTCAACTTGTTGGAATTCTTGGCGGACTGAACACGCCGAAGAACAAGATCGCCTTCCTCGAGACTTCTGGCATTAACTTTGCGGCTATGATAGCGGTGCAAAGCTTGCTGGTATCGAGCAGCTCGTACAACAGCCTGAAGACGGTCCTCCTCAAGGAGCAGCACGTCATCTTGTCGCAGCTGCTCTTGCTCAAGCTCATCATAAGCGAGTACTCGAGGTGACCCGTATACGAGTTCCATGGGGAGAACTGCCTTTGCTCCATTGACTAGAGCGAAAGGTGTCTGGCCAGTGGCTCGATTTGGCGTCGTTCTGATCGACCAAAGAACCACCAGTAGCTCCTCAATCCAGTTCTTTCCGCACTTGCGCAGCCTGTCGAAAGTCCTGGTCTTGAGCCCGCGCAGCACTTTAGCATTCGCCCTCTCTGCTTGACCGTTGCTTCTCGGATGAGCAACAGAAGCGAACCAGACCTTGGCGCCAAGATTTTGGACGTACTGCATGAAGGTGCGGCTCGTGAATTGCATGCGATTGTCGGTGATGATCCTGTTAGGGATCCCGAAGCGGCAAACAATCGACCTGAAGAACTTGACTGCTGACTATGCTATCACCTTCCTCACTGCTTCCACTTCCGGCCACTTTGTGAACTTGTCGATTGCAACGTACAAGTACTCAAAGCCCCCGACAGCTCGGGGAAAGGGGCCGAGGATGTCGAGCCCCCAGACCAAAAATGGCCAGGATAAAGGGATCGTCTGGAGATCTTGAGCTGGCTGGTGTATCTGCTTGGAATGGAACTGGCACGCTTCACACTTGGTTACTTGTGCAGTTGCATCCTGGAGGGCTGTCGGCCAAAAGAACCCTTGCCGGAATGCTTTGCCGACAAGTTCTCTTGCGCCAATGTGGTGACCACATATGCCTCCATGTATCTCTGCCAACAGCTTTTTTCCATCTTCCCGGTGTATACACTTCAATTTCACGCCGTTGAGTCTTCTTCTGTACAGTGTGTTGTCGACAAACTGGTACATACTTGACTGCCGGGCTACTCTTTCCGCTTCTTCTTGAACTTCGGGAAGTTCTCCTATCTGAAGGAAACGGACAATCTGCTGTGCCCATGCTGGAGCTTGCGGCTCGACAACAAGGACTAAAGGCACATCTGCTGCTGCGGGAACATCCGCTTCTACGGCGAGAACCTGCGGCTCAGCCGGAGCTTGATGTTCCCCGGCAAGCTTGCCGGAGCAAAACTTGTCGGGAGCGTCTGCTTCAACGGAATAAACCCTAGGGCTTGTCGGAGTAGACTGCCCCTCAACACCCTTGGTGTTGATCTTGGGGACCTTCTTGGCGGCGGCTTCGGGGAGCTCTGCCAGAAAGTAGTCACCAGAAATCAACTTCCTCTTCTTGTTCTGTCCAGTTGATGGCGTTACGGACGGTTGAGTCAGCTTGAGCACAAAGATCCCTGGTTCCACAGGTAACTTAAGTGCTGCGCACTTCGACAGGCCATCGGCAATGTCGTTCTGAGCTCTTGGAACATGTTCCATCTGTAGGCCGTCAAATTGCCCTTCTAGCTTTCTCACTTCATCAACGTAAGCTTCCATCAACGGACTCTGATAATTCTTGTTCACTTGGCGGACGACAAGCTGTGAGTCACCCCTGACAATGAGCTTCTTGATCCCAAGGTCTGCTGCGATCCTGAGACCGGCAAGCAAACCTTCATACTCTGCAGTATTGTTTGTTGCTTGATCCTTGGGAAAGTGCATCTGGACTACGTACTTGAGGTGCTCTCCGGTGGGTGCAACAAGTAGCACACCCGCACCGGCGCCTTGCAGTGAGAAGGCACCATCAAAGTACATCAGCCACTCTTTGCTTGCTTCCTTGACGGGGATGCTTGTTTCTGGAGTTTCTTCATCTTGTGTTGGCGTCCATTCTGCTATGAACTCTGCCAACGCTCTGCTTTGGATAGTTGAAGTGCTCTCAAACTTGAGGCCAAAGCTTGACAGTTCCAGTGCCCACTCGACAATCCTGCCTGTTGCTTCTGGATTTTGCAGTATCCTCTTCAGCGGAAAACGAGTGACGACTGTGATCTCATGTGCTTGGAAGTAATGACGCAGCTTTCTCGAGGCCATGAGAAGGCCAAAAAGCAATTTCTGCACACCAGAGTATCTTGACCTAGCCCCCTGCAGAAGGGAACTGACAAAGTAAACTGGGCGTTGCACCATTCTTTTCTGCATCTTCTCTCGTGCCTGCGCAGATCCATCTTTGTCGGGACCATAGCTTGCCGGTGAAGTCCCCTGCTTGTCGCTGGATGCATCTGCCGTGGTTGCCGGCTCATCATCCACCTCCCTCGCCGCCACTAATGCAACACTAACCACTTGATTGGTTGCCGCTATATATAGCAGCAACTTCTCTTGTGGTTTAGGTGCGACAAGTGTTGGAGTGGAGGACAGGTATCTCTTCAAGTCCTGCAGCGCAGCCTCCGCTTCCGGAGTCCATTTCATAGGTCCTGCCTTTTTCAATATTTTGAAAAATGGCAGGGCGCGCTCAGCAGACCTAGAGATAAACCTACTGAGAGCAGCTACGCAACCGGCAAGTTTTTGTACATCCTTGACGCGCTTTGGTGCTTCAATATGCTCAATGGCCCTGATCTTGTCGGGATTGGCTTCAATTCCCCGCTGAGACATGAAGAACCCGAGAAGCTTGCCGGAGGGGACTCCGAACACGCACTTCTCGGGGTTAAGCTTGAGGTTGATCTTGCGCAGATTTGCAAAGGTTTCGTCTAAATCTTGAATCAGAGTTGCCTTGTCCTTGCTCTTGACCACTATGTCATCTATGTAGGCTTCCACATTTCTGTGTATTTGTTGCTCAAAAGCGTCATGGACTACCCTTGCAAATGTTGAACCAGCATTCTTTAAACCAAAAGGCATCCGTACGAAACAGTATGTGCCACATGGGGTGATGAATGCGGTTTTCTCCTCATCCTCTTCTGCCATGAAGGTCTGATGGTATCCTGAGTATGCATCAAGAAATGAAAGCAAGTCACGTCCGGCCGTGGAGACAACAATCTGGTCGATGTGCGGTAAGGGAAATGGGTCTTTGGGACAAGCTTTATTGACATCGGTAAAGTCGATACAAAGCCTCCATTTCCGTTTGCCTTGCGCACGACTACAGGATTGGCCAACCACGTAGGATGGAGCACTCCTCTGACAAGGCCTGCTGCTTCCAACTTCTTGATTTCTTCAGCGATGAATTCTTGGCGCTCCACTGCCTGTTTTCTGACTTTCTGCTTGACGGGCCGCGCATGAGGACAGACGGCAAGATGGTGCTCGATTACTTTCCTGGGAACACCGGGGATGTCAGACGGTTGCCATGCAAACACGTCGACATTCGCCCGCAGGAAAGCAACGAGCGCGCTTTCCTATTTAGGGTCGAGGGTGGCACTGATGGTGAAGGTACCACCAGTGCCGTCCTCCTTGGCGGACACCTTCTTGGTCTCTGGTGGAGCTACCATTGTCTTCTTACACTTGTCGGTGGAGCTCGATGGTGTGTCGTCGATGGTAGCGCAGCACTCAGAAGAGGTGCGCTTGCCGGAGTGGGCATCAGAACTCTTGCCGGACTTGGTCTTCTTCTTCCCCCCGGGAGCTTCAACGGCAAGTGATCTGCGATCTGTTCCAGCTGCTGCTTCCCGGTAGATCTTGTCGGCGCAGATAAGAGCATCCTTCTTGTCGCCACGGACAGAGATGACGCTTATCGGGCCTGGCATCTTCAGCATGTTGTATGCATAGTGAGAGGCTGCCATGAATTTGGCGAGTGCTGGACGGCCGAGTATCCCATTATAAGGCAATGGAAAGTCAGCAACGTCAAAAGTGACCCTCTCAGTCCTGAAGTTTAACTCGCTGCCAAATGTTACCGGCAACGTGATGTTTCCCTTCGGCTTGCTTCTTCCCGGATTGATTCCTTGGAATGTGCCGGTCTCTTCGAGCTCGCTGTCAGGGATCTGGAGTTTCTGGAGTACCGCAGAGGAGATCAGGTTCAAGTCGGCCCCGCCGTCAACTAGCATCTTAGTGACCTTGAGGTTGCGGATAGTTGGTGAAACCAACATCGGCAAGCACCCGACCGCAGTTATGCGATCAGGGTGGTCCTCAATATCAAAGATGATAGGCGTGCTGGACCATTTCAGAGGCTTGCGTGACTCGACGGGTGGCTCTGCTGCATTGACTTCCCGCACCCACTTCTTGAGCTGGCGGTGTGAAGTATGCAGAGAAGCACCGCCATCAATGCACAGGATCTCGGTGGCTTTGTGGAACTCCTGCTCATCGGTCTCGTCATCATCCATATCTTCATTGTCGTCGTCATCTTCATCCTTGTCGCGGCCGCGGGGAGGTCTGTCTCCTTGCCGCTGCTTGGCCTTGCCGCGACGTCCTCCTCGGCCGGGGCGTTTCTTGCCGGCTCCTCCAGCACCTTCCTGGGCCTTCTGCTTGTCGCGTCGCTCGTATTCAGCCTTTTGCTGCTCGACAAGCTGCTCGACCTTCTGGCAGCTCTGGAGGTCATGGCCCTTGGTGCGGTGGATCTTGCAGTACTGCCTGTTGGTGCCGTCTTGCTTGTCGGCGACCGCCACAACCTGGTGGTTGGTTCCTGCGGCAATCCCCTTGCCGGAGCTACCAGCTTTGGCTTCCTTGCCGGATTGCTCAACGACTAGCACATCTTTGCCTTTCTTCTTCCTGTTGTTCCGCCGCCGGTTTTTCTTTGCCGGGGCAGCATCCTCACTATCAGATCCTCCTGCTCCTGTATTCTCTCCAGGGAGTTTCCTCCCTTCCTCAGCACGTGCACACTTGTCGGCCAGGGCATATAGCTCACTAACGTCTCTGATCTTGCACATCGCCATCTCCTCCCGCATCCTGCGGTTTCACAGGTTCTGATGGAACGCGCTGATTACCGCGGCAGGGTGGACATCTGGGATGTTGTGCTGTACGCGGCTGAATCTCTGAATGTACTTGCGCAGGGGCTCTCCTTCCTTCTGGGCGAGCAGATGAAGGTCGCTCTCTTGGCCATGAGGCTTGTGTCCACCTATAAAGGCGCCGACAAACTGATGGCATAAGTCTGCCCAGGAAGATATGGAGTTGTCCAGCAAGTGCATGAGCCAGGATCTGACATTGGGCTTGAGCACCAGCGGGAAGTAGTTGGCAAGGATCTTGTCGTCCCGCCCCCCGGCAGCTTGCACCGCAATGGTGTAGATGCTGAGGAACTCCGACGGATGCGACTTGCCGTCGTACTTTTCTGGTACGTCTGGCTTGAAATTCTTCGTGCTGGGCCACTGGACTTGCCGCAGCTCATGAGTGAACGCAGGGCAACCTACCACGTACGGCAAGTCGCCTGGTTCCCGTGGTGCATGCTCTTCGATAGAGGGCCCAGCGTGCTGGTCCGATTGACGCCACGCTTCTCTTCGGCGCTCGATGCGAGTACGAGCATCTTCTTGCTGTCGTTCGTGAAGAACTTGGCGCTGATCGCGACGGGCTCGTGGATCCGATGATGCGGTGGAGTCGCTGTCGAGGTGGATCCGGCGAGTCGGCGATCTTGGCCTTCAGGGTGGAGAGTGCATGGTGGTTGCACCCCCACCGGTTTTGTCGCCATCGGCTCGTGCCTGGCAGTCCTGCCGCGGCAGCGATGTACTCGGCTGCCGCAGAGTGTCGCCATTGGCAAAGCCGATGAGACTCTGAATGGTGGCCCTCCATTCGTCGATCTTGTCTGTCGTTGGAGGTTAATCCAGGAGCAGTTGAGCTCGCGCCAAAGCTTCAGCTGGAGTGGTGGGCGGCAGTGGTGAATGGTGCGAGGAGCGGGATATGCTCGGACTTCTAACTATGTTAGAAGGAGCAGTATCCCGTCCAGGCGACCGTGTCTCGCTCGTGTCTGCATGTTGGCGTGCATGCTGGTCTTGAGCACTCCGAGATCCACCAGCTCGATCTTGGTCCAACAAACGTATGGTACTGCGAATACCATGACGTTGTCGGTCCTGCGCCTCCTGAGATGGGCGCGGTGCATGTACGGACGCCGAGGTCTGCGCAGCCTTGTCCTTGGATCTGGCAGCACCGTTAGCTCCCTCGTCGATGTCCGTTCTTCCGCCGGCATCTACCCCACCACCCGTTTGCTCCGGTGGTGGTGGGATCGACGTGGACGGAACAGTTGCCCCCGAAGCCTTCTTCTTCGGTGGCATGTCGATGAAGAAAATGAAGATCTAGCTCATGTGAACGCCAGATCAGGTTCACACAATCTCGACGCCCCCTACCCGGCGCGCCAAAGATGTCGGGGAAACTGATCCACGAACACCTATGGGACCGGCGGACCGAGCCCCTTTCGGTTCGGCGGGGGGCGGAGATCGCACAAAGAGCGGATCAAGGCGAAGCACACGAGCAGTTTACCCAGCTTCGGAGCTCTCCGAAGAGATAACACTCCTACTGCTGCATGTCTGAGTGTATTGAGTTCTTGCTCGGGAGCGCTGAGTGCTACAGAACACCTTGGCTGCTAACGAGATCGAGCGTGTGTGTTTTTCTGGCTTCCGAACTGAACCCCCACTACGTTGCGCATGGGCCTCCTTTTATAAGCTAAAGGGGTCACCGACAGGTGGCAACACAGACAAGGGTAAAAATGGAAAGGTGTTGCGGTTGGTACAGCTACCTATACAGTGTATCCTACCTAACCCTGACGGCAGGGGACAAAGGCATTAAATGTCCGTCTGTGTTGCCCAAACAGTGCAGAAAGGGACCGTCAGGGACGCCACCGCTCGCCACGATGGCAATCTTGTCAGCGTCACTTGCCACCTCGCACTGCTGGCTGCACAGCCTCTTGCCACGCGCGCCTGGAAAGGCCTCAGGGCGACACGTTGGTGGATGTGATGGAGCGCGGGTACAGAGTGGTAGCTTGCCGCGGCAAGCGCCTTGCCGCGGTCGTTGTCTTGCCGCTTCCGGAAGCTTGTCGCTCACCGGGCCTCGCCGGGACGCGCGGCGCGTCGCGGCAAGTTCGTTGAGATGCCTTGGTTGGCCTTCCCGGCAAGCTCCTCTTGCCGGGGCCTTGTTTTCTTGGCTTGAATACTTTGTTCTTGAATGGCTCCAAAGGAACCACGGAGGACCTTGGCGGTCGCCCGGCAAGCCTTGCCGCGGGGTGCTGCAACTGCCCGTGCACAAGTTCGGGATACTAGGGTACCCCTACTCTAGTACACCGACAGTGTTGGAAGTAATTCCAAAGTTGATACGATCACCATCGCACACTCCCTCTACCTTTGGGATTAGTGTTGAAACTAAATAAATGTTATTTGGTGTTTGCGTTGACACGAATATGATTAGATCATGTTTATTGCAATACGGTTATTCATTTAAGTTAGAGAATAATTCTTATTCTGTTTACATGAATAAGACCTTCTATGGTCATACACCAAATTTGAATGGTTTATTGAATCTCGATCGTAGTGATACACATATTCATAATATTGATGCCAAAAGATGCAAAGTTGATAATGATAGTGAAACATACTTGTGGCACTGCCGTTTAGGTCATATTGGTATAAAGCGCAAGAAGAAACTCCATGCTGATGGACTTTTGGAATCACTTGATTATGAATCATTTGATACTTGTGAACCATGCCTCATGGGCAAGATGACTAAAACTCCATTCTCTGGAACAATGGAGCGAGCTAATGACTTACTGGAAATAATAAATACCGATGTATGCAGTCCGATGAGTGTTGAAGCACGCGGCGGGTATCGTTATTTTCCCACCTTCACAGATGATTTGAGTAGATATGGGTATATCTACTTGATGAAACACAAGTCTGAAATGTTTGAAAAAGTTCAAAAGAATTTTAGAGTGAAGTGGAGAATCATCGTAACAAGGAAATAAAGTTTCTAGGATCTGACCGCGGAGGCCAACATTTGAGTTACGAGTTTGGCCTTCATTTAAAACAATGTGAAATTGTTTCATAACTCATGTAACCTGGAACACCACAGTAAGAAGGTGTATCCGAACATCGTAACCGCACGTTATTAGATATGGTGCGATATATGATGTATCTTACCGATTTAACACTATCGTTTTGGGGTTATGCATTAGAGACAAACGCATTCACGTTAAATAGGGCACCGTCTAAATCCGTTGAGACGACACCGTATGAACTATGGTTTGGCAATAAACCTAAGCTGTTGTTTCTTAAAGTTTGGGGATGCGATGCTTATGTCAAAAGGCTTCAGCCTGATAAGCTCGAACCCAAGTCGGAGAAGTGCGTCTTCATAGGATACTGGAAAGAAACAATTGGATATACCTTCTACCACAGATCTGAAGGCAACATCTTTGTTGCTAAGAATGGGTCCTTTCTAGAGAAGGAGTTTCTCTTGAAAGAAGTGAGTGGGAGGAAAGTAGAACTTAATGAGGTAATTGTACCTTCTCTCAAAATTGAGAATAGTACATCTCAGAAAACAATTTCCGAGGTGCCTACATCAACTAGAGAGGAAGCAAATGAAAATGATCACGAACCTTCGGATCAAGTTACTACTGAACCTCATGGGTCATCTAGAGCACGATCCGCACTAGAGTGGTACGGAAATCCTGTCCTGGAAGTTATGTTATTAGACCATGACGAACCTATGAACTATGAAGAAGCTATGATGAGCCCAAATTCCAATAGATGGCTTGAGGCCATGAAATCTGAGATATGATCCATGTGTGAGAACAAAGTGTCGACTTTGGTGGACTTGCGCGATGATCGGCAAGCCATAGAGAATAAATGGATCTTCAAAAAGAAGACTGGCGCTGATGGTAATATTACTGTCTACAAAGCTCGACTAGTCGCAAAAAGGTTTTCGACAAGTTCAAGGGG
Source organism: Triticum aestivum (assembly GCF_018294505.1). Classification (NCBI taxonomy): domain Eukaryota; kingdom Viridiplantae; phylum Streptophyta; class Magnoliopsida; order Poales; family Poaceae; genus Triticum; species Triticum aestivum. The sequence goes on from NC_057798.1 coordinate 568,066,376, forward strand.
TTGACTACGATGAGACTTTCTCAACCGTAGCGATGCTTAAGTCCATCTGAATCATGTTAGCAATTGCCACATTTTATGAAATCTGGCAAATGGATGTCAAAACTGCATTTCTTAAATGGATATCTCTAAGAAGAGTTGTATATGATGCAACCAGAAGGTTTTGTCGATCCTAAAGGTGCTAAGAAGGTGTGCAAGCTCCAGCGATCCATCTATGCACTATTAGAAAAAGGGTCTAATGTTCAGCACATTAGTACCGGTTTGCAGATGAGCTGGCACTAATGGTCACATTAGTGTAGGTTCAAAAGGCTAGGCAGGCGTCGCTCATTAGTACCGGTTTGTGGAGAACCTTTAGTACCGGTTCATGCCATGAACCGGTACTAAAGATGTCGTGGCAGGCTATTGTCAGTCTGGGGCCCCACTAGCACATTTAGTACCAGTTCATGCCACAAACCGGTGATACGGTTTTTTGGTTGCAGCGGTTTTTTAATCCCACCTTGCTCGGCTAACAAGGTTTTTACCACCTTAAATATGTTATTTATCAAACTATCACAACCACTTTGTATTCAATGAACTCTATGTGTAGGATCTGTGGCTGCAATAGGATTCTTTGCCGGTTCTTAAGTCGGGGTAGATTCCTATTGACAATTTAGATTCTACACAAAAAGATCATTGATGATCAATGTATTTTTGATGTATATTTTTACATGTTTACATGGACGAAAACTCATCTGTTACACCGGCACTTCATTTTTTAAACTTATTACAACTCCACACTTTTTTTGCGTTCATTATGCACCATCCAAAGCCACACCATCAACTTTCAACCCTTTCTGACATCATTTGCTTATTTTCATGCATTTACAGATTTGTTTTGAGCTAAATGACCCTTAAATTGAAAAGCACTACAAATGAACTCTGAAATGGTTGAAACTTGGCATGGTATCATCATTTCACCCACAAAGCATGTGTGAAAAAGTAGAGAGGGTTACGGCAAAACTGGATGCACTTCGTGTACAAACTGGACAATCTCTTTCGAAGTATAAGGGATTTGGACGAAAACTCATCTGCTACACCGGCACTTCATTTTTTAAAACTTATTGCAACTCCAGACTTTTTTTGCATTCAGTATGCATCTTTCAAAGCCACGTCATCAACTTTCAACCCTTTCTGACATCATTTGCTATTTTTCATGCATTTACATATTTATTTTGAGCTAAATGACCCTGAAATTGAAAAACACTACAAATGAACTCTGAAAAGGTTGAAACTTGGCATGGTTTCATCATTTCACCCACATAGCATGTGCGAAAAAGTAGAAAGGGTTACGGCAAAAACTGGATGCACTTCGTGTACAAACTGGACAATCTCTTTCGAAGTATCACGGTTTCGGACAAAAACTCATATGTTACACCAGCACTTTATTTTTTAAAACTTATTACCACTCCATACTTTTTTGCATTCAGTATGCACCATTCAAAGCCACATCATCAACGTTCAACCCTTTGTGACATTATTTGCTATTTTTCATGCATTTATAGATTTGTTTTGAGCTAAATGACCATTAAATTGAAAAGCACTACAAATGAACTCTGAAAAGGTTGAAACTTGGCATGGTATCATCATTTCACCCATGTAGCACGTGCGAAAAAGTAGAGAGGGTTACGGCAAAAACTGGATGCACTTCATGTACAAACTGGACAATCTCTTTCGATATCAGGGTTTCGGACGAAAACTCATCTGTTACACCGGCATTTCATTTTTAAAAACTTATTACAACTCTAGACTTTTTTGCGTTTAGTATGCACCATTCAAAGCCACGTTATCAACTTTCAACCCTTTGTGACATCATTTGCTATTTTTCATGCATTTATAGATTTTTTTAAGCTAAATGACCCTGGAATTGAAAAGCACTACAAATGAACTCTGAAAAGGTTGAAACTTGGCATGGTATCATCATTGAAAAGCAAAAAAATTCACAAAAAACTATAAATACATCATAAAACAACTCATAAATAAATAAAAGGAAATAAATAAAGTAGAAAAGAAAAAAAGAACATAAACAAAAACTCTGCGCGCTGCCGAGTGGACCTGCCTGGCCTTGGGCCTGAAATCAGGCCCATAAGGCCGAGCAGGCCCACAGGGCAGCGTGACAAATTTAGGCCCGAAAGCCTGCTAAAGAGAGGAGCTCGAGAGAGCAACAACACTGGGGCTTATAAACCAGTGCGGACGCCTCTCGGCTAGCGAGGTAGGACTAAACTTGCCGCACAGGACCTGCGCCAGCGTAGGCCTTTAGTACCGGTTCTTGGCTCCACCCGGTACTAAAGGGCGGCCTTTAGTACCGGTGAGAGCCACGAACCGGTACTACATGCCTCTCCTATATATATAGCACTTATGAAAATTTCAGTAAATCTTCTTCTTATCTGCTTCTTCGTCGTTGTCGCGCCCGTCCCCGTCGCCGCCGCGCCCGTCGC
>NC_057798.1:568069226-568099561 GCF_018294505.1 Triticum aestivum
GCCCCGTCACCACCCTCGTCACGCGCGCCTGTCGTCGTACGTCCCCGTCGCCGCCGTAACATCATATACAACTCTTATTATTTTTTTAATTTTTTTATACTTTTAGTTTATATAAATGCATGTTAGATTAATGTCGATTGTTAGCTCATTATATAGAAATGTTAGATATTAATGTCATAGATGAATTAGATAGAAAATAATGTAGATATATTAATGTTAGATGTTAGATGAATTAACTAGATAAATTTAGGTATATATATGAGATTTGATGATCTAATAATTAAATAAAAGTTTACTATAGAACTAGTTGATCTAATAATTAATTAAAAGAATTAAAAGTTTACTATATATGAGATTTTAGTAAGAAGCTTAGAACTAGTTTATTTTTAGTAAGTGCTTTGAATTAATAGAACTAGCTAGTTGAATTGGTAGAACTGCTAGTAAGTGTTTATATCAATTAATGTTTCAACTATATATGAACATAGGAAATGTCTGACGACGAGAATGATTTCGTTATGTGCGAATAATGCGAAGATAAGCGCGCCACGTTCGACAGGAATTTCCTAGTTGATGGTAGGCGCTTCAGCATCAAGCTGGATGAGACCTTCAAAGTGAATGCAGTAAGTCACAACAACAAGTATTTTTTTCGTAATTAAGCATATGCTTCATTTGCTTCAACTTATAATTTTAATTTTTTACTATTCTACTAGTGTATCCCCTGCCATGGAAGAATTTTTGTATTGGATAAGATAGGTTTCAGTACTATGAATACTATGGAGGTAAAGAGAGTTTACTTGAAGACCGAGCATGGTTATACTTTCCACACAAAATTATACAATGCAGACACCTGCACCTATTTTGGATGCAAAACTTGGCAAGAACTATGCAAGGCTTATGCATTTGAGTCTGATATGGTTATCACCTTTGATATTCGTCCGGAAGATGATATTGAAGGTAATGCCGATATCTGGATCGATGTGCAGACGCCTCCAGTTCTACCATCATGTGAGTTCCTCAACCATATTTATGTCTTCGATATTGCTTATTTCAAAAATAGTTGACAACTAATTTCTATTGACAGCTTATTTCCATTCAAGCAAACATGTCCGGCATTTGGTAGACAGGACCGTCCACTGTCCCGGGGCTGAACTAAACTGCGAGGAGATAAGTCAATAAGTTTCATGGCTTGAGGATCTTGATGCTGTCAATAGAAATTATTTTCCTAGACTTGCAAATCTTAGTACTCAAAACGTGCGACCAATAGTGTTCGTATTGAACTATGGTCACATGTATTTAGGAAAGATGGCAAGATTTTTTACTATTTGTCCTCAGTGCATCTTTTGCATACATTATTGTTTAAGCTAAACTTCATTGCTAAGTATGTTACTATACGATGTTCTTCAACATACAGGGACTCCCGATGATAGTTGTGCCTCAGTGGATCTCGACTAACGGTTGCATGTCAATGGTTAGCTTACGGCCAAGACATCCTACATTGCACATGAGTGCATTCCGGATTTCTTAAACCAAGGAATGCTTAATAGTGAAAGATTGGAGCAAAATTGTGAATGATCGCAGAGAAGTACTAGGGGGCAACAATCAGAAGCGCAACCCATGATTAGCAGACAGGTTCATCTGCATGCTCCAATATGATGAATCGGGAGAGATACACATGTTCTATGCCATTTTACTTGAGAGAGAGAGAGAGCAGCACGAGTGATTAGCTAGTTCTTACTCTTCGTACTTGTCGTCTCATGTCCGTGTTTCGTCCTAAACTTAATTATTAGTGATTTGCTTTTGTGGTCTTAGTTATGAACGCTTATAATAATCTCATGACCATGTTGAACTCGATGATATCTTTGCTTTTTGTACAAGTGAATGTTTCTTCTTTAAGCTACTGTTGGTGGTGATTACATAATGATGATAAAATAGTGGTAATGACTATATATATGATGATTATTAATTAGCTAGTGTTGTTGTTGGTGATGATATATATGAGATGCAAGAGTTTTTATATTAATGTGTTGATGATGATGAGTTATTATATAATTTATCAAAGGGAAAATAAATGGAAAACAATCTCTAAATTAAATGGAAAACAAAAAATTAAAGGGAAAATAAATAATAAAACCAAAACCCCCCGAACCTTTTAGTACCGGTTGGTGTTACCAACCGGTACTAAAGGGCTCCCTGCCCCCGGCGATGGCACATGCCACGTGGTGGCCCTTTAGAGGTGGTTCGTACAGAACCGGCACTAAAGGGCCTTATGAACCGGTGCTATAGCCCGGTTCTGCACTAGTGATGGACTGGTGCAAGCATCTCAGAGTCGGAATATACGCTTTGATGAGGTGATCAAAGCAAATGGTTTTATACAGACTTATAGCGAAACATGTATTTACAAGAAAGTGAGTGGGAGCTCTGTAGCATTTCTTATATTATATGTGGATGACATATTGTTGATTAGAAATGATATAGAATTTCTGGATAGCATAAGAGGATACTTGAATAAGAATTTTTCAATGAAAGACCTCGGTGAAGCTGCTAACATATTGGGCATCAAGATCTATAGAGATAGATGAAGATGCTTGATAAGACTTGCAATGAGTACATACCTTGACAAGATTTTGAAGGAGTTAAAATTGGACCAGTCAAAGAAGGAGTTCTTGCCCGTATTGTAAGGTGTGAAGTTGAGTAAAGACTCAAAACCTCACCACGGCAGAAGATAAGAGAATGAAAGTCATTCCCTATGCCTCAGCCATAGGTTCTATAAAGTATGACATGTTGTGTACCAAACCTGTTGTTTACCTTACCATGAGTTTAGCAAGGGGGTACAAATAGTGATCCAGGAGTAGATCACTGGACATCGATCAAAGTTATCCTTAGTTACCGTAAAGAGGACTAAGGAAATGTTTCTCGGTTATGGAGGTGAACAAAAGCTTTTACACTGATCTAGATGACTCCAAATCTGAATCTAGATACATATTGAACATGGGAGCAATTACCTAGAGTAGCTCCATGCAGAGCATTGTAGACATAGAAATTTTCAAAATACATACAAATCTGAATGTGGCAGACCCGTTGACTAAACTTCTCACGCAAGAAAAACATGATCACACCTTAGTACTCTTTGGGTGTTAATCACATGGCGATGTGAACTAGATTATTGACTCTAGTAAACCCTTTGGGTGTTGATCACATGGCGATGTGAACTATGAGTGTTAATCACATGACAATGTGAACTATTGGTATTAAATCACATGGCGATGTGAACTAGATTATTTCCTTATTTCATAAAGTTGTTATTTTATATTTCCTTATTTCATGATAAATAATTATTATTCATGCTAGAATTGTATTAACAGGAAACTTGATACATGTGTGGATACATAGACAAAACACCGTGTCCCTATTAAGCCTCTACTAGACTAGCTCGTTAATCAAAGATGGTTAAGTTTCCTAACCATAGACATGTGTTGTCATTTGATGAACATGATCACATCATTAGGATAATGATGTGATGGACAAGACCCATCCGTTAGCTTAGCATAATGATCGTTCAGTTTTATTGATATTGCTTTCTTCATGTCAAATACATATTCCTTCGACTATGAGATTATGCAACTCCCGGATACCGGAGGAATGCATTGTGTGCTATCAAACGACTAAGGAGTTAGTCATGTGGTGATGTATTACTGAATGAATAAAGAGACTTGCTGGTAACAAGATTGAACTAGGTATGAAGATACCGATGATCGAATCTCGGGCAAGTAAACATACTGATGGACAAAGTGAATTACGTATGTTGTCATAACGGTTCGACCGATAAAGATCTTCGTAGAATATTTCTACCTCTTGAGCATGCGTTGGTTTTCCCTTGAAGAGGAAAGGGTGATGCAGCAAAGTAGCATAAGTATTTCCCTCAGTTTTTGAGAACCAAGGTATCAATCCAGTAGGAGGTTACACGCAAGTCGCCTTGTACCTGCACAAACAAATAAGAACCTTGCAATCAACGCGATAAAGGGGTTGTCAATCCCTTCATGGCCACTTGCAAAAGTGAGATCTGATAGAGATAATAAGATAAATATTTTTAGTATTTTTGTTGTATATATTGAAAAGTAAAGATTGCAAAATAGTAAATGAGATGCAATGTAAATAAAAGAGATATGATATGATGGAAAGAGACCCGAGGGCCATAGGTTTCACTAGTGGCTTCTCTCAAGATAGCATATCTTACGGTAGGTGAACAAATTACTGTCGAGCAATTGATAGAAAAGCGCATAGTTATGATAATATCTAGGCATGATCATGTATATAGGCATCACGTCCGTGACAAGTAAATCAAAACGATTCTGCATCTACTACTATTACTCCACACATCGACCGCTATCCAGCATGCATCTAGAGTATTAAGTTCATAAGAACAGAGTAACGGATTAAGCAAGATGACATGATGTAGAGGGACAAAGTCAAGCAATATGATATAAACCCCATCTTTTTATCCTCGATGGCAACAATACAATACGTGGCTTGCTGCCCCTGCTGTCACTGGGAATTGACACCGCAAGATTGAACCCAAAGCTAAGCACTTCTCCTATTGCAAGAAAGATCAATCTAGTAGGCCAAACCAAACTGATAATTCAAAGAGACTTGCAAAGATATCAAATCATACATATAAGAATTCAGAGAAGAATCAAATATTGTTCATAGATAAACTTGATAAAAACCCACAATTCATCGAATGTCGACAAACACACCCCAAAAAGTATTACATCGAATAGATCTCCAGGAAGATCGAGGAGAACTTTGTATTGAGAATCAAATAGAGAGAAGAAGCCATCTAGCTAATAACTATGGACCCGAAGTTCTGTGGTAAACTACTCACACATCATCGTAGAGGCTATGGTGTTGATGTACAAGCCCTTCGTGATTGATTCCCCTTCCGGTGGAGCGCCGGAAAAGGCCCCAAGATGGGATCTCATGGGTACAGAAGGTTGCGTCGGTGGAAATAGGGTTTCGTGGTGCTTCTGGATGTTTTTGGGGTATATGAGTATATATAGGCGAAAGAAGTAGGTCGGTGGAGCCATGAGGGGCCCACGAGGGTGGGGGCGCACCTACCCCCCTGGGCGCGCCCTCCTACCTCATGGCCGCCTCATTGCTTCCTTGACGTCCACTCGAAGTCTCCTAGATTGCGTTCGTTCCAAAAAAGATTCTCCCGAAGGTTTCATTCCGTTTGATATTCCTCTTCTGCGAAACACTGAAATAGGCAAAAAAAAACAGCAATTTGCACTAGGCCTCTGGTTAATCGGTTAGTCCCAAAAATAATATAAAAGTGCATAATAAATCCCATTAAACATCCAAAACAGATAATATAATAGCATGGAGCAATCAAAAATTATAGATACGTTGGAGATGTATCAAGCATCCCCAAGCTTAATTCTTTCTCGTCCTTGAGTTTGTAAATGATAAAAACAGAATTTTTGATGTGGAATGCTACCTAACATAATTTTCAATGTAATTCTCTTTATTGTGGCATGAATGTTCAGATCCAAAAGATTGAAGATAAAATTTTAATATTGACATAAAAATAGTAATACTTCAAGCATGCCAACCAAGCAGTTTATGTCTTATCAAAATAACATAGCCAAGGAAAGCTTATACCTACAAAATCATATAGTTTGGCCATGCTTCATTTTCGTCACACAAAATGCTCCCATCATGCACAACCCCAGATTCAGCCAAGCAATTGGTTCATACTTTTTAACGTGCTTCAGCCTGTTCAACCCTCACGCAATACATGAGCGTAAGCCATGGACATAGCACTATGGGTGTAGTAGAGTATGATGATAGGGATTATGTGAGAAAACAAAAAAAGGTGAAAGTCTCACATTGACGTGGCTAATCAACAGGCTATGGAGATGCCCATCAATTGATATCAATATGAGGAGTAGGGATTACCATGCAATGGATGCACTAGAGCTATAAATGTATGAAATCTCATAAAAAATAAACTAAGTGTGTGTGCATCCAACTTGCCTACTCACGAAGACCTAGGGCATTTTGAGGAAGCCCATCATTGGAATATACAAGCCAAGTTCAATAATGAAAAATTCCCACTAGTATATGAAAGTGACAAAATAAGAAACTCTCTATCATGAATATCATGGTGCTATTTTGAAGCACAAGTGTGGAAAAAGGATAGTAACATTGTCCCTTCTCTCTTTTTCTCTCATTTTTTATTTGGGCTTCTTTGGCCTCTCTTTTTTCTTTCTTTTTTTATTTCGTCTGGAGTCTCATCCCGAGTTGTGGGGGAACCATAGTCTCCATCATCCTTTATTCACATCGGATAATGCTGTAATAATGGAAACCATCAGACTTCTATTTATTTACATCTCAAGAATTACAACTCAATACTTAGGACAAAACATGACTCTATGTGAATGCCTCCGGCGGTGTACCGGGATATGCAATGAATCAAAAGCGACATGTATGAAAGAATTATAAAGGTGGCTTTGCCACAAATATGATGTCAACTACATGATCATGCAAAGCAATATGACAATGAGGGAGCGTCTCATAATAAACGGAACGGTGGAAAGTTGCATGGCAATATATCTCAGAATGGCTATGGAAATGCCATAATAGGTAGGTATGGTGGCCGTTTTGAGGAAGATATAAGGAGGTTTATGTGTGATAGAGCGTATCGTATCACGGGGTTTGGATGCACCGGCGAAGTTTGCACCAACTCTCAAGGTGAGAAAGGGCAATGCACGGTACCGTAGAGGCTAGCAAATTACGGAAGGGTAAGAGTGCGTATAATCCATGGACTCACATTAGTCATAAAGAACTCATATACTTATTGCAAATGTTTATTAGCCCTCGAAGCAAAGTACTACTAGGCATGCTCCTAGGGGAAGGGTTGGTAGGAGTTAACCATCGCGCGATCCCGACCTCCACTCATAAGGAAGGCAATCAAAGAACACCCCATGCTTCAATTTTGTCACACAACGTTCACCATACGTGTATGCTACGGGACTTGCCAAGTTTAACACAAGTATTTCTCAATTTCATAATTACCCAACTAGCATGACTCTAACATTACCACCTTTATATCTCAAAACAATTATCAAGTATCAAATTTATCATAGTGTTTAATGCACTCCATATGAAAGTTTTTATTTTATCCAACTTGGATGCCCATCATATTAGGACTAATTTTATAAGCAAAGCAAATTACCATGCTGTTCTAAAAGACTCTCAAAATAATATAAGTGAAGCATGAGAGATCAATAATTTCTACAAAATAAAACCACCACCGTGCTCTAAAAAGGTATAAGTGAAGCACTAGAGCAAAATTTTCTAGCTCAAAAGATATAAGTGAAGTACATAGAGTATTCTAATAAATTCTGATTCATGTGTGTCTCCCCAAAAGGTGTGTGCAGCAAGGATAAATGTGATAAACTAAAAAGCAAAGACTCAAATCATACAAGACGCTCCAAGCAAAACACATATCATGTGGTGAATAAAAATATAGCCTCAAGTAAAGTTACCGATAGACGAAGACGAAAGAGGGGATGCCTTTAGGGGCATCCCCAAGCTTAGGCTTTTGGTTGTCCTTGAAATTTAGCTTGGGGTGCCTTGGGCATCCCCAAGCTTAGGCTCTTGCCACTCCTTATTCCAAAATCCATCAAATCTTTACCCAAAACTTGAAAACTTCACAACATAAAACTCAACAGAAAATCTCATGAGCTCTATTAGTGCAAGAAAACAAACCACCACTTTAAGATAGTGTAATGAACTCATTCTTTATTTATATTTGAAGGAAATATGCCCTAGAGGCAATAATAAAGTTATTATTTATTTCCTTATATCATGATGAATGTTTATTATTCATGCTAGAATTGTATTAACCGGAAACATGATACATGTGTGAATACATAGACAAACTAAGTGTCACTAGTATGCCTCTACTTGACTAGCTCGTTTATCAAAGATGGTTATGTTTCCTAGCCATGGACAAAGAGTTGTCATTTGATTAATGGGATCACATCATTAGGAGAATGATGTGATTGACTTGACCCATTCCGTTAGCTTAGCACTTGATCATTTAGTATGTTGCTACTGCTTTCTTCATGACTTATACATGTTCCTTTGACTATGAGATTATGCAACTCCCGTTTACCGGAGGAACACTTTGTGTGCTACCAAACGTCACAACGTAACTGGGTGATTATAAAGGTGCTCTACAGGTGTCTCCAAAGGTACTTGTTGGGTTAGCGTATTTCGAGATTAGGAGTTGTCACTCCGATTGTCGGAGAGGTATCTCTGGGACCACTCGGTAATGCACATCACTATAAGCCTTGCAAGCATTGCAACTAATTAGTTAGTTGCGGGATGATGTATTACGGAACGAGTAAAGGACATGCCGGTAACGAGATTGAACTAGGTATTGAGATACCGAGATCGAATCTCGGGCAAGTAACATATCGATGACAAAGGGAACAACATATGTTGTTATGCGGTTTGACCGATAAAGATCTTTGTAGAATATGTGGGAGCCAATATGAGCATCTAGTTTCCGCTATTGGTTATTGACCGGAGACGTGTCTCGGTCATGTCTACATAGTTCTCGAACCCGTAGGGACCGCACGCTTAAAGTTAGATGATAGTTATATTATGAGTTTATGTGTTTTGATGTACCGAAGATAGTTAGGAGTCATGCATGTGATCACGGACATGAAGAGGAGTCTCAAAATGGTTGAGACGTAAAGATCGATATATTGGACGACTATATTTGGACTCTGAAATGGTTCCGGGTGGGATCGGGATAATACCGGAGCACCGGGAGGTTATCGGAACCCCCCGGGAGGTATATGGGCCTTAATGGGCTTTAGTGGAAAGGAGTGGAAAGGAGCAAGGGAGGGGGCGCCCCCCAAGCCCAATCCGAATTGGGAGGGGAGCCGGCCCCCCTTTCCTTCCTCCCTCCTTCCTCTTCCTTCCCTCTCCCTTTCCAAGTAGGAAAAGGAGGAGTCCTACTCCCGGTGGGAGTAGGACTCCCCCCTTGGGCGCGCCTCCTCCTCCTGGCCGGCCCCCTCCTATCCTCCTTTATATATGGAGGAGGAGGCACCCCATAGACAACAATTGATCCCTTGGATCTCTTAGCCGTGTGCGGTGCCCCCCTCCACCATAGTCCACCTCGATAATATCGTAGCGGTGCTTAGGTGAAGCCCTGCGTCGGTAGAACATCATCATCGTCACCACGCCGTCGTGCTGACGGAACTCTCCCTCGACACTCGGCTGTATCGGAGTTCGAGGGACGTCATCGAGCTGAACGTGTGCAAGAACTCGGAGGCGTCGTGCTTTCGGTGCTTGATCGGTCGGGCCGTGAAGACGTACAACTACGTCAACCGCGTTGTGCTAAGGCTTCCGCTTTCGGTCTACGAGGGTACATCGACAACACTCTCCCCTCTCGTTGCTATGCATCACCATGATCTTGCGTGTGTGTAGGTTTTTTTTGAAATTACTGCGTTACCCAACAGTGGTATCAGAGCTTAGGTTTTATGCGTTGATGTTGTATGCACGAGTAGAACACAAGTGAGTTGTGGGCGATACAAGTCATACTGCTTACCAGCATGTCATACTTTGGTTCGGCGGTATTGTTGGATGAAGCGGCCCGGACCGACATTACGCGTAGCGAGACTAGTTCTACCGACGTGCTTTGCACATAGGTGGCTGGCAGGTGTCAGTTTCTCCAACTTTAGTTGAACCGAGTGTGGCTATGCCCGGTCCTTGAGAAGGTTAAAATAGCACTAACTTGAAGAACTATCGTTGTGGTTTTGATGCGTAGGTAAGAACGGTTCTTGCTCAGGCCATAGCAGCCACATAAAACTTGCAACAACAAAGTAGAGGACGTCTAACTTGTTTTTGCAGGGCATGTTGTGATGTGATATGGTCAAGACGTGATGCTATATTTTACTGTATGAGATGATCATGTTTTGTAACCGAGTTATCGGCAACTGGCAGGAGCCATATGGTTGTCTCTTTGTTGTATGCAATGCAATCGCCCTGTAATTGCTTTAGTTTATCACTAAGCGGTAGCGATAGTTGTAGAAGCAATAGTTGGTGAGACAACTACGATGCTATGATGAAGATCAAGGTGTCGCGCCAGTGACGATGGTGATCATGTCGGTGCTTCAGAGATGGAGATCACAAGCACAAGATGATGATGGCCATATCATATCACTTATATTGATTGCATGTGATGTTTATCCTTTATGCATCTTATCTTGCTTTGATTGATGGTAGCATTATAAGATGATCTCTCACTAAATTTCAAGATAAAAGTGTTCTCCCTGAGGATGCACCGTTGCCAAAGTTCGCCGTGCCCAGACACCACGTGATGATCGGGTGTGATAAGCTCTACGTCCATCTACAACGGGTGCAAGACAGTTTTGCACACGCGGAATACTCAGGTTAAACTTGACGAGCCTAGCATATGCAGATATGGCCTTGGAACACGGAGACCGAAAGGTCGAGCGTGAATCATATAGTAGATATGATCAACATAACGATGTTCACCATTGAAAACTACTCCATTTCACGTGATGATCGGTTATGGTTTAGTTGATTTGGATCACGTGATCCCTTATATGATTAGAGGGATGTCTTTCTAAGTGGGAGTTCTTAAGTAATATGATTAATTGAACTTAAATTTATCATGAACTTAGACCTGGTAGTATTTTTCATGTCCATGTTGTTGTAGATAGATGGCTCGTGATGTTGTTCCGTTGAATTTTAATGTGTTCCTTGAGAAAGCAAAGTTGAAAGATGATGGTAGCAATTACACGGACTGGGTCCATAACATGAGGATTATCCTCATTGCTGCATAGAAGAATTACGCCCTGGAAGCACCGTTGGGTGCCAGGCCTGCTGCAGACGTTGTGAATGTTTGGCAGAGCAAAGCTGATGACTACTCGATAGTTCAGTGTGCCATGCTTTATGGCTTAGAACTGGGACTTCAACGACATTTTGAACGGCATGGAGCATATGAGATGTTCCAGGAGTTGAAGTTAATATTTCAAGCAAATGCCCGAATTGAGAGATATGAAGTCTCCAATAAGTTCTACAGCTGCAAGATGGAGTAGAATAGTTCTGTCAGTGAGCATATTCTCAGAATGTCTGGGGTATAACAATCACTTGATTCAACTGGGAGTTAATCTTCCGGATGATTGCGTCATTGGCAGAATTCTCCAATCACTGCCACCAAGCTACAAGAGCTTCGTGATGAACTATAATATGCAAGGGATGGATAAGACAATTCCTGAGCTCTTTGCAATGCTAAAGGCTGCGGAGGTAGAAATCAAGAAGGAGCATCAAGTGTTGATGGTCAATAAGACCACCAGTTTCAAGAAAAAGGGCAAAGGGAAGAAGAAGGGGAACTTCGAGAAGAACGACAAACAAGTTGCTGCTCAAGACAAGAAACCCAGGTCTGGACCTAAGCCTGAGACTGAGTGCTTCTACTGCAAGCAGACTGGTCACTGGAAGCGGAACTGCCCCAAGTATTTGGCAGATAAGAAGGATGGCAAGGTGAACAAAGGTATATGTGATATACATGTTATTGATGTGTACCTTACCAGAGCTCGTAGTAGCACCTGGGTATTTGATACTGGTTCTGTTGCTAATATTTGCAACTCGAAACAGGGACTACAGATTAAGCGGACACTGGCTAAGGACGAGGTGACGATGCGCGTGGGAAATGGTTCCAAAGTCGATGTGATCGCCGTTGGCACGCTACCTCTACATCTACCTTCGGGATTAGTTTTACACCTAAATAATTGTTATTTGGTGCCAGCGTTGAGCATGAACATTATATCTGGATCTTGTTTGATACGATGCGGTTATTCATTTAAATCTCGGAATAATGGTTGTTCTATTTATATGAGTAATATCTTTTATGGTCATGCACCCTTAAAGAGTGGTCTATTTTTTATGAATCTCGATAGTAGTGATACACATATTCATAATGTTGAAGCCAAAAGATGCAGAGTTGATAATGATAGTGCAACTTATTTGTGGCACTGCCGTTTAGGTCATATTGGTGTAAAGCGCATGAATAAACTCCATACTGATGGACTTTTGGAATCACTTGATTATGAATTACTTGGTACTTGCGAACCATGCCTCATGGGCAAGATGACTAAAACGCCGTTCGTCGGAACTATGGAGCGAGGAACTGATTTATTGGAAATCATACATACTGATGTATGTGGTCCAATGAATGTTGAAGCTCGTAGCGGGTATTGTTATACTGATGTATGTGGTCCAATGAATGTTGAAGCTCGTAGGGAGCAACTGATTCTCACCTTCACAGATGATTTGAGAAGATATGGGTATATCTAGTTAATGAAACATAAGTCTAAAACATTTGAAAAGTTCAAAGAATTTCAGAGTGAAGTTAAAAATCATCGTAACAAGAAAATAAAGTTTCTACGATTTGATCGTGGAAGAGAATATTTGAGTTACGAGTTTGGTTTACATTTGAAGCAATGCGGAATAGTTTCGCAACTCACGCCACCCGGAACACCATAGCGTAATGGTGTGTCTGAACGTCATAATCATACTTTACTAGATATGGTGCAATCTATGATGTCTCTTACTGATTTACCGCTATCATTCTGGGGTTATGCTTTAGAGACAGCCGCATTCACGTTAAATAGGGCACCATCAAAATCCGTTGAGACGACACCTTATGAACTGTGGTTTGGGAAGAAACCAAAGTTGTCGTTTCTTAAAGTTTGGGGCTGCGATGCTTATGTGAAAAGGCTTCAACCTGATAAGCTCGAACCCAAATCGGAGAAATGTGTCTTCATAGGATACCCAAAGGAGACTGTTGGGTACACCTTCTATCAAACATCCAAAGGCAAGACATTCGTTGCCAAGAATGGATCCTTTCTAGAGAAAGAGTTTCTCTCAAAAGAAGTGAGTGGGAGGAAAGTAGAACTTGATGAGGTAACTGTACCTGCTCCCTTATTGGAAAATAGTTCATCACAGAAACCGGTTCCTGTGACGACTACACCAATTAGTGAGGAAGCTGATGATATTGATCATGAAACTTCAGATCAAGTTACTACCAAACCTCATAGGTCAACTAGAGTAAGATCCACACCAGAGTGGTACGGTAATCTTATTCTGGAGGTCATGTTACTTGACCATGGCGAGCCTACGAACTATGAGGAACCGATGATAAGCCTAGATTCCGCAAAATGGCTTGAGGCCATGAAATCTGAGATGGGATCCATGTATGAGAACAAAGTGTGGACTTTGGTTGACTTGCCCAATGATCGGTAGGCCATTGAGAATAGATGGATCTTCAAGAAGAAGACTGACGCTGATGGTAATGTTACTGTCTACAAAGCTCGACTTGTTGCAAAAGGTTTTCAACAAGTTCAAGGGGTTGACTATGATGAGACTTTCTCACCCATAGCGATGCTTAAGTCTATCCGAATCATGTTAGCAATTGCCACATTTTATGATTATAAAATTTGGCAAATGGATGTCAAAACTGCATTCCTGAATGGATTTCTGGAAGAAGAGTTGTATATGATGCAACCAGAAGGTTTTGTCGATCCAAAGGATGCTAACAAAGTGTGCAAGCTCCAGCGATCCATTTATGGACTGGTGCAAGCCTCTCGGAGTTGGAACAAACGCTTTGATAGTGTGATCAAAGCATATGGTTTAATACAGACTTTTGGAGAAGCCTGTATTTACAAGAAAGTGAGTGGGAGCTCTGTAGCATTTCTAATACTATATGTGGACGACATATTATTGATTGGAAATGATATAGAATTTCTGGATAGCATAAAAGGATACTTGAATAAAAGTTTTTCAATGAAAGACCTCGGTGAAGCTGCTTACATATTGGGCATCAAGATCTATAGAAATAGATCAAGACACTTAATTGGACTTTCACAAAGTACATACCTTGATAAAGTTTTGAAAAAGTTAAAAATGGATCAACCAAAGAAAGGGTTCTTGCCTGTAATACAAGGTGTGAAATTGAGTCAGACTCAATGCCCGACCACTGCAGAAGATAGAGAGAAAATGAAAGAAGTTCCCTATGCTTCAACCATAGGCTCTATCATGTATGCAATGATGTGTAATAGACCTGATGTGTGCCTTCCTATTAGTTTAGCAGGGAGGTACCAAAGTAATCCAGGAGTGGATCACTGGACAGCGGTCAAGAACATCCTGAAATACCTGAAAAGGACTAAGGATATATGTTTCTAGTTTATGGAGGTGACAAAGATCTAGTCGTAAATGGTTATGTCGATGCAAGCTTTGACACTGATCTGGACGATTCTAAATCGCAAACCGGATACGTGTTTATATTGAATGGTGGAGTTGTCAGTTGGTGCAGTTCTAAACAAAGCGTCGTGGTGGGATCTACATGTGAAGTGGAGTACATAGCTGCTTTGGAAGCAACAAATGAAGGAGTCTGGATGAAGGATTTCGTATCCGATCTAGGTGTCATACCAAGTGTGCGGGTCCAATGAAAATCTTTTGTGACAATACTGGTGCAATTGCCTTGGCAAAGGAATCCAGATATCACAAGAAGACCAAGCACATCAAGAGACGCTTCAATTCCATCCGGGACCAAGTCCAGGTGGGAGACATAGAGATTTACAAGATACATACGGATCTGAATATTGCAGACCCGTTGACTAAACCTCTTCCACGAGCAAAACATGATCAACACCATGGCTCCATGGGTGTTAGAATCATTACTGTGTAATCTCGATTATTGAATCTAGTGCAAGTGGGAGACTAAAGGAAATATGCCCTAGAGGCAATAATAAATTTATTATTTATTTCCTTATATCATGATGAATGTTTATTATTCATGCTAGAATTGTATTAACTGGAAACATGATACATGTGTGAATACATAGACAAACTAAGTGTCAATTTTATGCCTCTACTTGACTAGCACGTTTATCAAAGATGGTTATGTTTCCTAGCCATGGACAAAGAGTTGTCATTTGATTAATGGGAACATATCATTAGGAGAATGATGTGATTGACTTGACCCATTCCGTTAGCTTAGCACTTGACCGTTTAGTATGTTGCTATTGCTTTCTTCATGACTTATACATGTTCCTGTGACTATGAGATTATGCAACTCCCGTTTACCGGAGGAACACTTTGTGTGCTACCAAACGTCACAACGTAATTGGGTGATTATAAAGGTTCTCTATAGGTGTCTCCAGAGGTACTTGTTGGGTTGGCGTATTTCGAGATTAGGATTTGTCACTCCGATTGTCGGAGAGGTATCTCTGGGCCCACTCGATAATGCACATCACTATAAGCCTTGCAAGCATTGCAACTAAAGAGACTTGCGGTAACGAGATTGAACTAGGTATGGAGATACCGACGATCGAATCTCGGGCAAGTAACATACCGATGACAAAGGGAACAACGTATGTTGTTATGCAGTTTGACCGATAAAGATCTTCGTAGAATATGTGGGAGCCAATATGAGCATCCAGGTTCCGCTATTGGTTATTAACCAGAGACGTGTCTCGGTCATGTCTACATAGTTCTCGAACCCGTAGGGTCCGCACGCTTAAAGTTAGATGACAGTTATATTATGAGTTTATGTGTTTTGATGTACCGAAGATAGTTCGGAGTCCCGGATGTGATTACGGACATGACGAGGAGTCTCGAAATGGTTGAGACGTAAAGATCAATATATTGGACGACTATATTTGGACATCGGAATGGTTTCGGGTGAGATCGGGATAATACCGGAGCACCGAGAGGTTATCGGAACCCCCCAGGAGGTATATGGGCCTTAATGGGCTTTAGTGGAAAGGAGGGGAAAGGAGCAAGGGAGGGGGCGTCCCCCCCAGCCCAATCCGAATTGGGAGGGGCGCGGCCCCCCCTTTCCTTCCTCCCTCCTTCCTCTTCCTTCCCTCTCCCTCTCCAAGTAGGAAAAGGAGGAGTCCTACTCCCGGTGGGAGTAGGACTCCCCCCTTGGGCGCGCCTCCTCCTCCTGGCCGGCCCCCCCTCTCCTCCTTTATATACGGAGGATGGGGGCACCCCATAGACAACAATTGATCCCTTGGATCTCTTAGCCGTGTGCGGTGCCCCCCTCCACCATAGTCCACCTCGATAATATGTAGCGGTGCTTAGGAGAAGCCCTGCGTCTGTAGAACATCATCATCGTCACCACGCCGTCGTGCTGACGGAACTCTCCCTCGACACTCGGCTGGATCGGAGTTCGAGGGATGTCATCAAGCTGAACGTGTGCAAGAACTCGGAGGTGTCGTGCTTTCGGTGCTTGATTGGTCGGGTTGTGAAGACGTACAACTACATCAGCCGCATTGTGCTAACGCTTCTGCTTTCGGTCTACGAGGGTACGTGGACAACACTCTCCCCTCTCGTTGCTATGCATCACCATGATCTTGCGTGTGCGTAGGATTTTTTTTTTGAAATTACTGCATTACCCAACAATATTGGTGTTAAACCTACTGTATTCCAACTTCTCTATGGTTCATACCCCCCGATACTAGCCATGGATTCTTCAAAATAAGCAAACAACACACAAAAAACAGAATGTGTCAAAAACAGAACAGTCTGTAGCAATCTATAACTCTGGAATACTTCTGGAACCCCAAAAATTCTACCAAATTAGTAAGTCCTAGGTAATTTGTTTATTAATCTTCTGCAAAAATAATCAACTGAAAAGCACGTTTCTGTGATTTATGAAAACTAATCGCGTGCGTGCACAAGTTTCTGTTTTTCAGCAAGATCAAATTAACTATCACCGTAGGTTATCCTAAAGGTTTTACTTGGTACAAACACTAATTAAAACACAAAACCACATCTAACCAGAGGCTAGATGAATTATTTATTACTAAACAGGAACAAAAAGTAAAGAACAAAAATAAAATTGGGTTGCCTCCCAACAAGCTGTATCATTTAACGCCCCTAGCTAGGCATAAAAACACGAATAGATCTAGGTATTACCATCTTTGGTTGGCAATTCTTCAACTGAACACTTATAACCCTTAGGAGTTACCTTCATTTTATTAATGATCAAACTCCTAGGCAAGAAATCAAGAAATTCATTTGTAGTCAACTTATTGATTTGAGATCTGCAGTTTCTTTACTAGAAGATCCACCCTTATTTTTAGGAACATACATAAATTTGGCAACTTTGGTAGTAGGAGGGTTTGAAGTATTTCTCACGGCAGAAAAAGCAGAACCTAAGTTGGTAATAATATCCTCAAGTTTATCAATTCTAGTGGAATCTTGATCTAATTTTCTGTCAACTATGGGTTATTTTTCTTTAAAACTTTTCAGAGTAACTCATACCTTAGATCCATATTGGGTAATTTGGTTGTGGATCTTTTTATCCAAATTCTCAATCAACTCCACAGTGGCAACTTTATTTTCAATAATTTCAAGCATCTGCATCACGTGTTCCAAAGTTAAAATAGTTCCATTAACCAAAAGAGGTGGTGAGCCAAACAAATCTATCATAGCATTATAAGAATCAAAAGTATGGCTACCCAAGAAATTCCCTCTGGTAATGGTGTCAAGAATATATCTATTCCAAGGAGTGATGCCTACATAAAAATTGCGAAGAAGAACGGAAGTAGATTGCTTCCTAGTGGATCTATTCTGAGCATTGCAAATTCTGTACCAAGCATCTTTTAAATTTTCTCCCTCCCTTTGTTTAAAATTAAGAACTTCATTCTCGGGAGTACTAGCAATTATAGAAGTACTGGCCATGACGGCAAAACAAACGATCTAACACACGGACACACAAGAAGCAAGAAAAAAGAGACGAACGGAAAAAGGGTGAATAAAACGTCAAGGGTGAAGTGGGGGAGAGGAAAACGAGAGGCAAATGGCAAATAATGTAATGCGAGGGATAAGATTTTGTGATGGGTACTTGGTATGTCTTGACTTGTGTGTAGATCTTTCCGGCAATTATGCCAGAAATCGGCGAGTTGTCAAGAGATCAAATCTTGACTTGACTTGGCGTGAGCCTCCCCGGCAACGGCGCCAGAAATCCTTCTTGCTACCTCTTGTGCATGTGTTGGTTTTCCCTTGAAGAGGAAAGGGTGATGCAACAAAGTAGCGTAAGTATTTCCCTCAGTTTTTGAGAACCAAGGTATCAATCCAGTAGGAGGTTACACGCAAGTCGCCTTATACCTGCACAAACAAATAAGAACCTTGCAACCAACTCGATAAATGGGTTGTCAATCCCTTCACGACAACTTGCAAAAGTGAGATATGATAGAGATAATAAGATAAATATTTTTAGTATTTTTGTTGTATAGATTGAAAAGTAAAGATTGCAAAATAGTAAATGAGATGCAATGTAAATAAAAGAGATGTAATACGATGGAAAAGACCTAGGGGCCATAGGTTTCACTAGTGGCTTTTCTCAAGATAGCATATCTTACGGTGGGCGAACAAATTACTGTCGATCAATTGATAGAAAACGCACAGTTATGAGAATATCTAGGCATGATCATGTATATAGGCATCACCTCCGTGACAAGTAGATCAAAAGATTCTGCATCTACTACTGTTACTCCACACATCGACCATTATCCAGCATGCATCTAGAGTATTAAGTTTATAAGAACAGAGTAACGCATTAAGCAAGATGGCATGATGTAGAGGGATAAAGTCAAGCAATATGATATAAACCCCATCTTTTTATCCTCGATGGCAACAATACAATACGTGCCTTGCTGTCCCTGCTGTCACTGGGAAAGGACACCGCAAGATTGAACCCAAAGCTAAGCACTTCTCCTATTGCAAGAAAGATCAATATAGTAGGCCGAACCAAACTGATAATTCGAAGAGACTTGCAAAGATATCAAATCATACATATAAGAATTCAGAGAAGAATCAAATATTGTTCATAGATAGAATTGATCATAAACACACAATTCATCGGATCTCGACAAACACACCGCAAAAAGTATTACATCGAATAGATCTCCAGGAAGATTGAGGAGAACTTTGTATTGAGAATCAAAGAGAGAGAAGAAGTCATGTAGCTAAAAACTATGGACCCGAAGGTCTATGGTAAACTACTCACACATCATCGGAGAGGCTATGGTGTTGATGTAGAAGCCCTCCATGATCGATTCCCCTTCCGGCAGAGCACCGGAAAAGGCCGCAAGATGGGATCTCACGGGTACAGAAGGTTGCGGCGGTGGAAATAGGGTTTCGTGGTGCTCCTCGATGTTTTCGTGGTATATGAGTATATATATGCGAAAGAAGTAGGTCGGTGTCGGTGTAGCCACGAGGGGCCTACGAGGGTGGCGGCACACCTACCCCCCTAGGTGCACCCTCCTACCTTGTGGCCGCCTTGTTGCTTCCTTGACGTCCACTCCAAGTCCCCTAGATTGCGTTCTTTCCAAAAACGATTCTCCCGAAGGTTTCATTCCGTTTGGACTCCTTTTGATATTCCTTTTCTGCGAAACACTGAAATAGGCAAAAAAACAACAATTTGCACTGGGCCTCCGGTTAATAGGTTAGTCCCAAAAATAATATAAAACTGCATAATAAAGCCCATTAAACATCCAAAACAGATAATTATAGATACGTTGGAGACGTATCAAATATGTAGGAGACAATATGGGCATCGAGGTTCCGCTATTGGTTATTGACTGGAGAGGTGTCTCGGTCATGTCTACATAGTTCTCGAACCCGTAAGGTCCGCACGCTTACTGTTCGTTGACAATATAGTGTTATATAAGTTATATGATTTGGTGACCGAATGTTGTTTGGAGTACCGAATGAGATCACGGACATGACGAGGAGTCTCGAAAAGGTCGAGAGATAAAGAATGATATATAGTACGATGGTATTCGTGTCACGACCGGTTTTTTTCAATAAAAATATTTATTGAGAAAACCAATCTTTAAGTCCCAGTATAGGAAAAGTCATCCTTTCTGGTAGACAAAAGCTTGATAAGCAGAGAACCAGTAGCATCAAATATATTACTGGGTTGAGCTGATGTTGCTCAACAATTTATTACAGACTCGCCAATATTGTACATATGGGCGGATATGACACAGGGGTGGGGTGGCATGCTACTAGCTCGAGGGAAAAGTGGTGGTGGATAACTTGACTTGTATTGGCAGTACATCGAGCGTCGAGGTGAGGCTCGATGAATTTATTCGGGGTTGCGGAAGCGGATAATACAATGATCAAGACAGGATCGCACAGGACTGACTGGGACTCCTCTAGGCATCGGACTCGCTATCAAACTCGTCATCCAAGAGATCGCCTTCATCAGCATCTGGCCATATCAACAAGCCAGGTGAGTACTTGAAAGTACTCGCAAGACAGTTCGGACAAAAGATATAATCAATGAATGCATGCATGCGTCATGAATAAAGGATGATGCTCATAACAATGATAAGAATTTCAGGACTTGATAAATAAAATAAAAAGCTGGAAAACCGATCGGGTGTCTGGAGCGACGCCTCGAAAGGTAAATAAATAAAATGCATGCCGCAGTCGGGCGTCTAAGCGACACCACATAAAGGGCTTAAAATAAATGCCACAGTCGGACGTCTGGGCGACATCACATAAAGGGCTTTAAAAGAAATGCCACAGTCGGACGTCTGGGCGACATCACATAAAGGGCTTTAAAAGAAATGCCACAGTCGGACGTCTGGGCGACATCACATAAGGGCTTTAAAAGAAAGGCCACAGTCGGACGTCTGGGCGACATCACATAAAGGGCTTTAAAAGAAAGGCCACAGTCGGACGTCTGGGCGACATCACAGAAAGGGCTTTAAAAGAAATACCACAGTCGGACATCTGGGCGACATCACAGACAGGGCTTATAACAAAAGTAAATAACAGGTCCGCCACTGTCGGACGTCTGAGCGACATCACAGACAAGGCTTATAATAAAAGTAAATAACAATTAGTCCATCCACAAGAATAATCTTTTAACCGGATTTATCACACATAAATCCCACCGGAGTTTTTTCACTGAGGCTGATACCTGACAAGATAAGATAGTTATAGTACTCGAACAAAGTACAAGATAATCAAAAGTTTGAGACTCTGCAGAGTTTGGAAGAACTGAACACAGCCAACGGATTTCCATAGTCACGAAGGACTAGTTCCATTTATGTTTTTCGGTAGAAACACATTTAACTAGTACACACCCATTTCACCTCACGTTGCCAGGAATCACCCTGGCCAACGTCCAAGAAAAACTTTGAGACGGGGAGGCCACAACCTCGAATAGCATGGGATCATATTTCTTTACGCGCGCTCTAAGGGGTGCCCCCCTCTCGGTCCCAACCGAAAACACCCATGCCCCCTGACCGGATGACGGGCTTTAATCTAGGGCCATGGAACCCTCATCCCGGCCTCTCCACTTGGTGTGTACCACGAAAACGATTTGCAACTTACTATGCCATATTCCTTTCGGAAAACGTGTGACAGTATAGGGTGGAACGAATGGGAATGTGAATGGTGTCATGACGACACGGAAGTCAAATAATCCGGCATAAGACTGGCATGTCACAACACTGCCATCTTACCCATCCTCATACCAACACATGGCTTTGCAAATATGTATCCAACAACATAATGCTTTCCGAAAACATACTCTCCGATTATGTGCATGAGATATATCATGCAAAGTGATGTTCATAAACATGCCATGTCTATACTAAAATGCAAACATGCAACAACACTCATCATATCAAGAGTTCAAACATGCTTGCCTGGTTCGGAGTAGTCGGAGTCTAACTGTGCAAAGTTTGCCGCTCCGTCACCTCCTCCGGTATCTACGGTATAAAGAAAATACATACGTAACGTAAATACCGTGAGTGTACAGGAAAGTGTTCCAAATATTTTTCAAATAAATATGATAAAAAACTAGACAAAAATTTAAAGAGAACAGAATAAGAATCACTCAAAAATTCCCTTCTGTTAAAAAGTTATAAGTGTTTTAACCCAAGGACTCATCTGTAATGAAACCGAAAACTTCCAGGGGGTTCTGCGGAAAAGTAAAGATAACGTTTCGTTTAAGCAAATTAAAAACAACGGCTGTGAGGCTGACAGGCAGTCCCCACCTGTCGGGTTTGAAAGTTCAAACAGAGGAACAGAGCGCGACGGCGCCCGAGAGGTGCGGTGGTCGCCGGCGGCGATCCACGGCGAGGCAAGGTGATCGGAGTGTACCTTCGAGATCAGTGCACCGTTCCACGTCTGTGGGTGGTGGTGGTGGTCGCCGGCGAGCACTGTGTCGACGGCGGCCCTAGCTCCGGCGGACGGCGGTTCGGGCAGTCGTGGGTCTCGTCGGAGGGTGCTGCGGAGATGAAATTGAGGAGGGGGTTAGACTTGCGGTAGCATGAGGGGGTAGTTGACGTGATTAGGGCGCCGGAGATGGCCTCACCAGAGTGAATCATGGTGGAGGCCGAGGCGGAATGGGGCGGCCGGAGCTGGGGAAGAGGACCTCCTCGGGGTCCCCCTGGTGGCCTGGCAGGGTGTTGGTGAGGTGCAAAGGGGGTGTGTGCTCGAGGACGAGCTCGGGAGCCCTTTATATAGGCGGTCCGAGGCGGTGGCCGAGAACGGGATTCTCCAGCGAAGTTTACGGCGGCACAGGGCATTGGTCGGGGTGGTTTAGAGGTTGAGCACCGTCGTGCAGGTCCACTAACTCCATTTTGGTGCTAAGCGCGTCGGGATACGGAGGTTTAGGGGGAGCTCGACGGAACGGGGCTACGCGGGCCTGTCGGCGGCAGGGAGCGCGCTCTGCGCGTGCCGCGCCACGGCGACGGCGCTGCATGCGTGCGCTGGCAAGGAGGTGGCCACGCGGAGCCACCAGATCGCTTGGGTGGTGCCGAACGGCGTTGAGCCACCATTCTGCTTTCTGTCGGCCGCTACGGCGCTACGGCCGCTGCAGGACACACCGGCGCAGGCGGGCCAGGGCGCCACCGACGCCAGGAAGGCGCCAAGTGCTCGTGCGGGGTGCTTTCCAGGGGGAAGGGGCCATGCACAACGTGCCAGAGTGCACTGTCGACGCGTGACTGAATTCTGACGAAGGAAAAAGACACTGAATGTCTGAATTTTTCTGAATATGGCTAGAACAGTGCATGCAAGGTGTTCGACAGAATGTTCCAGGTATGTAGGGATTTTTCCTTGAGCTGGTTTTTGGTGGAGGGGCCTCTCATTGCACCTAGAGGCTGCCTGAATATTTGTGGAATTTTTGGAGAGGTATAGATATGAATTTCACCAAATTTGGCAAATCTGGTCCAAACTTGCAGTGAGTGTAATTTGAAATATTTGAACAGGAGAAGAGTGGATCAAGATGGTTCTGGGTTGAGGGTTCAAAGGACTATCCAGGGGTGTTGAATTGAGGTCAAAAATCAAGAGTATTAGGGTACTTGCTTTATAAAATGGATTTTATTAGTATTGACAGAATGTTAGGGTTGAACTATAGTGGGAGGAAAGGTTTTGGGAAAATTTCACCATGGGTGGCATGGTAAAATTTGGAAGGGATCAAAACCAAATAAAAACCCAAAACAAAAAGGGGGTTTTCATTTCAAATGAAACCAAAACCAGGAAAAGGATTTATGAGAGGTCAAACTTAGAAGGTGGTTTTTTTTTGGAAGGGTTTAAATGACCTTCTTTCAAACCAAGCAAGGGTTCTTTCTGGAAAAAAAAATTCACAAGAATTTTTGGAGTGTCACAGCACCTACCCCCTTAGGAAAATTCTCGTCCCCGAGATTTCAGCTGATCCTTAAACAGGTGTGGGTGCTCTGTCCGAAGAAAGTCCTCGCTCTCCCAAGTTGCTTCATTCTCGGTGTGATTGCTCCATTGAACTCTGAAAAACTTATTGGTTTTCTGTCGGGTCCTCCTCTCAGATTCTTCCAATATTTTTATCGGGTGCTCCCGGTAAGTGAGGTCTGGTTGTACGTCAATATACTCATGTGAAACTTGCTTCTCTGGGTTGCTTATGTATTTTCTCAACTGCGAGATGTGAAACACGTTGTGGATACCGGATAAGTCTCCGGGCAGGTCCAGCTGGTAGGCTACCTTGCCTTGCCGGGCCACCATATGAAATGGTCCGATGAATCTTGGTGCTAGTTTCCCCTTAATCTTGAATCGTTGCAGACCCTTCATAGGAGAAACTCTCAGGTATACCAATTCTCCGGGTTCAAAACTGATTTCCCGATGCTTTCGGTCGTAATAACTCTTTTGTCGACTTTGAGCTGTTTTGAGTCGTTCTCTAATCGTCTTAACTTTCTCCTCGGCCTCTATGAGCATATCTGGGCCAAAAATATGGCTGTCTCCTGTCTCTGACCAATTTAGCGGGGTACGACATCTTCTCCCATATAGAGCTTCAAAGGGTGCCATTTGTAAGCTGGCTTGATAGCTGTTGTTGTATGCGAATTCTGCATATGGCAAACTTTCTTCCCAACTATTCCTGTAGGTGAGGACACAAGCTCTTAGCATGTCTTCTAAGATTTGGTTTACGCGTTCTGTTTGTCCATCGGTCTGGGGATGGTATGCGGTACTGAAGGCTAGTTGGGTTCCCAGTGCCTGTTGTAGGTGATCCCAGAATGCAGAGACGAACTGTGTGCCTCTATCAGAGATAATAGTCTTAGGGACTCCATGAAGGCAGACGATACGGGCAAGATAAAGTCTGGCTAGTTTCTGAGTGGTGTAAGTTGTTTTTACCGGAATAAAATGTGCCACCTTGGTTAATCTGTCGGTTATGACCCATATGGCATTGTTTCCGTGTTGTGATCAGGGCAGTCCAACGATAAAGTCCATTCCAATCTCGTCCCATTTCCACTCGGGTATCTTATTTGGCTGTAACAGTCCGGCTGGTTTCTAGTGCTCGGCCTTGATAGGCTGACAAGAGTCACATCATGCAATGAACGTGGCTATATCTCTCTTCATACTGTGCCACCAAAAATTTTCCTGAAGGTCTTTGTACCTCTTTGTCCCTCCAGGATGAATTGAATACGGAGCCGTGTGACTTTCAGTTAATATCTGTTGTTTGAGGTCCTTGACATTTGGTACGCATAGCCTTTCTCCGTACCACAATATTCCCTGCTCATCTATGTTGAATTCTGAGGCTTTTCCCAACCTCACTTTTCTTTTTATGCCCTCAATGCTGGGGTGTCCGTGCTGGGCTACCTTGATACTTTCCATTAGAGTAGGCTGTAGCTCTATATTCGACACACTGCCCTCGGTAACCATTATTAGATTGAGTCGGGCAAATTCTTGTTGAAATTCTGGCCTCAATTTTGGGATATTGTCATTGTCTGTGCTGGGATTTCGACTAAGTGCATCTGCCACAACATTTGCTTTTCCGGGATGATAGTGGATTCCAACATCATAGTCTTTCACCAATTCTAACCAGCGTCGTTGCCGTAAATTTAACTCTGGCTATGTGAAAATATACTTAAGACTCTTATGGTCTGTGTATATCTCGCAATGATTCCCAAGTAGGAAGTGTCTCCATTCCTTGAGTGCATGGATGACTGCTGCCAATTCCAAGTCATGAGTGGGATAATTTTCCTCATGCTTGCGTAGTTGTCTAGAGACATACGCAACTACCTTGCCTTTTTGCATTAATACGCATCCGAGGCCTTTCCGGGATGCATCACAATATACCTCAAAGTTCTTGTGTATATCTGGCACAATTAGCACTGGTGCCGTTGTTAATTTTCTTTTTAGCTCTTGGAAGCTTTTCTCACATGCTTCTGTCCATTCAAATTTCTTGCCTTTCTTGAGCAATTGTGTCATGGGCTTTGCTATAGTGGAGAATCCTTCAATAAATCTCTGATAATAGCCTGCCATTCCCAAGAAACTCCGTATGTCCGTTACGTTAGCTGGCGGTTTCCAGCTAAGTACGGCCTTGACTTTTTCCGGATGTACTGCAATACCTTCTTGGGTTAGCACGTGGCTTAGAAAACCCACTTGCCTTAGCCAAAACTCACATTTGCTAAATTTGGCGTACAGTTGATGTTTCCTGAGTTCTCCGAGTACAATCCTGAGATGTTCAGCGTGCTCTTCTGGTGTTTTGGAATATATCAGAATATCATCGATGAACACCACAACAAACTTGTCCATATACTTCATAAATACTTTGTTCATGAGGTGAACACAATATGCGGGGGCGTTGGTTAGCCCAAAAGGCATTACGGTGAACTCATACAACCCATATCTGGAGGTAAATGCGGTCTTGGGAATATCTTCTGTTCGTACTTTTAACTGGTGGTATCCCGATCTCAAATCAATTTTCGAGAAGACTTTGGCCTGTGCGAGCTGATCGAATAAATCATTTATTCGGGGCATTGGGTATTTGTTCTTGATTGTGACCATGTTGAGAGCTCGATAATCAATACACAATCTCATTGTTCCATCCTTCTTCTTGGCAAATAAAATTGGAGAACCCCAAGGTGAGGAGCTGGCTCGTATGTATCCTTTCTCCAATAATTCTTTTATTTGCTTCTTCAACTCTACCAATTCGGATGGTGCCATTCTGTAAGGTTTCTTGTAAATAGGAGTGGTTCCGGGTGCTATCTCAATGCTGAATTCTATCTCTCGGTCTGGTGGCATTCCTGGTAGTTCTTCTGGAAATACATCTGGAAATTCACATACCACTGGAACCTTGTTCAGCTCAGAAACGTCCACCTTGTTTAATCTAGGTTGCCTAGGTATTTGTCTCTCTCTGGCTGAAACTTTTATTTTCTTCCCTTGATGGTGGGTGAGGATCACGGTACAGTTGAAGCAGTCAATAAAACCTTTGTTGGTTGTCAACCAATCCATACCTAGGATGACATCCAGTCCTTTGCTCTCCAGTACAATAAGGTTGGCGTAAAAATTCAATCCTTCAAATTCAATAACCACACCTTGACAGTAATTCTGGGTCACTTGCTTAATTCCAGGGGACTTGACTATCATTGATTTTTCCAAGGGAAGCATCGAAAAATTATTTTGCAAAGCAAAACTTTTTGAAACGAATGAGTGAGAAGCTCCAGAATCAAACAAAACCATGGCAGGTATTGTGTTGACGGGGTACGTACCGAGTACGATATCTGGGGCGTTCTATGCTTCCTCTCGGGTCACGTGGTTCAAGTGACCTTTCCGGTGGTTGTTGTTGGGGTTGAAATTGCTTCGCTTTGGTGCTGAATTATTTCCACCATTATTGAGCTTCGGGTTTGAGTTCCTTGGCTTGGGACACTGCTTGGCATAGTGCCCTTCTTCTCCACAAGCATAACAGGTAACGCCTGGGCGATAGGTGAATTCCTTGTCCCTTGAATGGAAATTCTTGGTTGGACGTGAATTATTCACCAGGGTTTTGTGTGAATCCCCCTTCTGAAATTCCTTCTTGCTCCTGTGATTGCGAGAAAAATTAGTCTGGTCCCTTTTTTGTTTGCGGATATCTTCCAGGCTACGTCGCTCATTTTCCAGGGTAATGGCCTTATCCACCAGTGTTTTAAAATCTGGAAAGGTGTGCACAACTAGCTGGCACTTAAGGGCGGGTGCCAGTCCTTCCAAGAATTTTTCCATCTTCTTGCTCTCGGTCATGCGTTCTTCATTTGCGTAGCAAGACAGCAGTGTGAATTGGCTGTTGTATTCTGACACTGTCATGGCTCTTTGCTTGAGTTCATCAAATTCCTTCTTCTTGATTTTCATGACGCTCTTAGGAATGTGTGCCCCACGAAAACCTTCCTTGAAATTTTCCCCGGTGATTTCATTTTCGTTGGGGTGCATGTGCAGAATGTTTTCCCACCATGATGCAGCTGCACCTGTGAGATAATGTGGTGCATACAGTACTTCTTCACGGTCGGAACACTGTGCGATAATTAATTTTCTCTCCATGTCTCGAAGCCAGTCTTCGTCCTCAAGAGGCTTGTCAGTATGAGAAAATGTTGGAGGACACGTCTTTTGTAACTCAGATAATTTGGATTGCGGTTGATACTGACCACGGTTACTTCCCATATTGATGAATTGGTTCATCATTTCCTGGTGTTGCTGCTGACTCTGTTCATACAAACGACAAACTTGTGTAAAAGCTGTTTCACTGTCCTGTTGACTTGTCTGGCCCTGAGTGAAATTCTGGTTCTGCGGTGTGCCATAATTTTCTTCTGGCTGGGTTGGCATGGAGCGCGTCCAAGGACGAGACATCTTTCACTCTGGGGATATATTTTGTGAACTCGTAAGACAAGAAGGAGAGTCACAAAAGTCAATAAAATCACACACAAAGCACATTTTTAAATTCCAGGGTAGTTTTGGAAACACACAATTGCGAGCGGAGAAGGACTAGTGCATATCTTACACGCGGGCATAATTATACATTACAACACTCAGGATATGCGTACATAATCTTGACATGTTATTTAAACTAGTGCACTCCTCCAGATCCTACATGATGCGCAAACAGGCTACTTCTCACAACCTAAGTACATAAAAACATATTACACAAGTTGATGCATCGCATGGCGTCTATGCGCACTTAGTCGGAGACGGTGAGGATCTCCCTTGGCCTGCCGAGGGTGAGACGTAGGGACGCCGGGGAATCAACCTCCTCCTCGCTAATAGGTTCCAGACGAGAAATGTTGTGCTGAGCTGAAGGAGCAGGTGCCTTAGGCGGAATAACACGAATACGAGTGGGTGGAATAGGTGGGGTAGCACGTATGGAAGTGGGTGTAACAAGTGGTGCAGAGCGGACGGGAGTGGGTGCAATAGCCTGGTTAAATTCCTCTGTGGTAGGCAGACGACGAGTAGTGGT
Organism: Triticum aestivum; assembly: GCF_018294505.1. NCBI lineage: Eukaryota > Viridiplantae > Streptophyta > Magnoliopsida > Poales > Poaceae > Triticum > Triticum aestivum. The sequence continues at coordinate 568,098,031 of NC_057798.1, forward strand.
GAGTATGGTAGGTGAGTGAGATGCTGTGGATGACACAAAAGTCAGTGGTGGAGCGGTGTGCAGGAGTTCCCTCCTGTTAGCACCACAGCCATGAACTGAGTCCATGCGTGCAGCTACGAGGACACCCACCATACAATCGAATGCTGCCTCCAGGGCTCAGAGGTACTCGACAAGCATCTCAAAGGCTTCGTCTCGCTCTCCTCCGGGGCAAGAGAAAGAGTAGTGATAGGTGTAAGGCACATGGTATGGAAGGTAGCGGTAGCGACGGATCTTCATTGCCGGAAGGACATCCCGAAGACGGGCTATAATATCGTGGGCAGCCATCTGCATAGCATGCCTTTCTGTAGGCATGACTCTCCCCACGAATCGGAGACGGCGTACTTCAGCATGGCCTCCCCTGAATTGCACCGCGGCCTGGTGCATAGTCAGACTGTCGTTGATCTTGTGTGGATAAAGCGTGAAGACTGGGCGCACAGATGGCCCCATCGCGACCTGAACGATGAAGGAGAGGAGTTTGACGAACCCCTCAGGCACGTTGGCGAACATCTGAGACTCGCAGTCGTTGCTGGCCATCTACAAAAGTAGGCAAAAATTCTGAGTGGTCAGATCATAAATTTTATGCTGACTGTCAGAAAATGACTACATTTGTAAAAACATGAATAACTCTACCCTGCTAAAAACCAATTAGCGATCGCACCTAGTGGCTTCCTATAGTCAGCCTGCCTCTGGTTACCAAGTCTGTCACGACCGGTTTTTTCAATAAAAATATTTATTGAGAAAACCAATCTTTAAGTCCTAGTATAGGAAAAGTCATCCTTTCTGGTAGACAAAAGCTTGATAAGCAGAGAACCAGTAGCATCAAATATATTACAGGGTTGAGCTGATGTTGCTCAACAATTTATTACATACTCGCCAATATTGTACATATGGGCGGATATGACACAGGGGTGGGGTGGCATGCTACTAGCTCGAGGGAAAAGTGGTGGTGGATAACTTGACTTCTACTGGCAGTACATCGAGTGTCGAGGTGAGGCTCGATGAATTTATTTGGGGTTGCGGAAGCGGATAATACAATGATCAAGACAGGATTGCACGGGACTGACTGGGACTCCTCTAGGCGTCGGACTCGCTATCAAACTCGTCATCCAAGAGATCACCTTCATCAGCATCTGGCCAAATCAACAAGCCAGGTGAGTACTTGAAAGTACTCGCAAGATAGTTCGGACAAAAGATATAATCAATGAATGCATGCATGCGTCATGAATAAAGGATGATGCTCATAACAATGATAAGAATTTCAAGACTTGATAAATAAAATAAAAAGCTAAAAAACCGATCGGGTGTCTGGAGCGACGCCTCGAAAGGTAAATAAATAAGATGCATGCCGCAGTCGGGCATCTAAGCGACACCACATAAAGGGCTTAAAATAAATGCCACAGTCGGACGTCTGGGCGACATCACATAAAGGGCTTTAAAAGAAATGCCACAGTCGGACGTCTGGGCGACATCACATAAAGGGCTTTAAAAGAAA
>NC_057798.1:568099588-568112843 GCF_018294505.1 Triticum aestivum
ACCACATAAAGGGCTTAAAATAAATGCCACAGTCGGACGTCTGGGCGACATCACATAAAGGGCTTTAAAAGAAAGGCCACAGTCGGACGTCTGGGCGACATCACATAAAGGGCTTTAAAAGAAAGGCCACAGTCGGACGTCTGGGCGACATCACAGAAAGGGCTTTAAAAGAAATACCACAGTCGGACGTCTGGGCGACATCACAGACAGGGCTTATAACAAAAGTAAATAACAGATCTGCCACCATCGAACGTCTGAGCGACATCGCAGACAGGGCTTATAATAAAAGTAAATAACAATTAGTCCATCCACAAGAATAATCTTTTAACCGGATTTATCACACATAAATCCCACCGGAGTTTTGTCACTGAGGCTGATACCTGACAAGATAAGATAGTTATAGTACTCGAACAAAGTACAAGATAATCGAAAGTTTGAGACTCTGCAGAGTTTGGAAGAACTGAACACAGCCAACGGATTTCCGTAGTCACAAAGGACTAGTTCCGTTTATGGTTTTTCGGTAGAAACACGTTTAACTAGTACAAACCCATTTCACCTCACGTTGCCAGGAATCACCCTGGCCAACGCCCAAGAAAAACTTTGAGACGGGGAGGCCACAACCTCGAATAGCATGGGATCAAATTTCTTTACGCGCGCTCTAAGGGGTGCCCCCCTCTCGGTCCCAACCGGAAACACCCATGCCCCCTGACCGGATGACGGGCTTTAATCCAGGGCCATGGAACCCTCATCCCGGCCTCTCCACTTGGTGTGTACCAGGAAAACGATTTGCAACTTACTATGCCATATTCCTTTCGGAAAACGTGTGATAGTATAGGGTGGAATGAATGGGAATGTGAATGGTGTCATGACGACACGGAAGTCAAATAATCCGGCATAAGACTGGCATGTCACAACACTGCCATCTTACCCATCCTCATACCAACACATGGCTTTGCAAATATGTATCCAACAACATAATGCTTTCCGAAAACATACTCTCCGATTATGTCCATGAGATATATCATGCAAAGTGATGTTCATAAACATGCCATGTCTATACTAAAATGCAAACATGCAACAACACTCATCATATCAAGAGTTCAAACATGCTTGCCTGGTTCGGAGTAGTCGGAGTCTAACTGTGCGAAGTTTGCCGCTCCGTCACCTCCTCCGGTATCTATGGTACAAAGAAAATACGCACGTAACGTAAATACTATGAGTGTACAGAAAAGTGTTCCAAATATTTTTCAAATAAACATGATAAAAAACTAGACAAAAATCTAAAGAGAACAGAAGAAGAATCACTCAAAAATTGCCTTCTGTTAAAAAGTTATAAGTGTTTTAACCCAAGGACTCATCTGTAATGAAACAGAAAACTTCCAGGGGGTTCTGCGGAAAAGTACAGATAACATTTCGTTTAAGCAAATTAAAAACAACAACTGTGAGGCTGACAGGCGGGCCCCACCTGTCGGGTTTGAAAGTTCAAACAGAGGAACAAAGCGCGACGGCGCCCGAGAGGTGCGGTGGTCGCCGGCGGCGATCCACGGCGAGGCAAGGTGATCGGAGTGTACCTTCGAGATCAGTGCACCGTTCCGTGTCTGTGGGTGGTGGTGGTGGTCGCCGGTGAGCACTGTGTCGACGACGGCCCTAGCTCCGGTGGACGGCGGTTCGGGCAGTCGTGGGTCTCGTCGGAGGGTGCTGCGGAGATGAAATTGAGGAGGGGGTTAGACTTGCGGTAGCATGAGGGGGTAGTTGACGTGATTAGGGCGCCGGAGATGGCCTCACCGGAGTGAATCGTGGTGGAGGCTGAGGCGGAACGGGGCGGCCGGAGCTGGGGAAGAGGACCTCCTCGGGGTCCCCCTAGTGGCCTGGCAGGGTGCTGGTGAGGTGCAAAGGGGGTGTGTGCTCGAGGGCGAGCTCGGGAGCCCTTTATATAGGCGGTCCGAGGCGGTGGCCGAGAACGGGATTCTCCGGCGAAGTTTACGGCGGCACAGGGCATTGGTCTGGGTGGTTTAGAGATTGAGCGCCGTCGTGCGGGTCCACTGACTCCATTTTGGTGCTAAGCGCGTCGGGATACGGAGGTTTAGGGGGAGCTCGACGGAACGGGGCTGCGTGGGCCCGTCGGCGGCAGGGAGCGCGCTCTGCGCGTGCCGCGCCACGGCGACGGCGCTGCATGCGTGCGCTGGCAAGGTGGTGGCCACGCGGAGCCACCAGGTCGCTTGGGTGGCCCCAAACGGTGTTGAGCCGCCGTTCTGCTTTCTATCGGCCGCTACGGCGCTTCGGCCGCCGCAGGACACGCCGGCGCAGGCGGGCCAGGGTGCCACCGACACCAGGAAGGCGCCAAGTGTGCGTGCGGGGTGCTGTCCAGGGGGAAGGGGCCATGCGCAACGTGCCAGAGTGCACTGTCGACGCGTGACTGAATTCTGACGAAGGAAAAAGACACTGAATGTCTGAATTTTTCTGAATATGGCTAGAACAGTGCATTCAAGCTGTTCGACAGAATGTTCCAGGTATGTAGGGATTTTTCCTTGAGCTGGTTTTTGGTGGAGGGGCCTCTCATTGCACCTAGAGGCTGCCTGAATATTTGTGGAATTTTTGGAGAGGTATAGATATGAATTTCACCAAATTTGGCAAATCTGGTCCAAACTTGCAGTGAGTGTAATTTGAAATATTTGAACAGGAGGAGAGTGGATCAAGATGGTTCTGGGTTGAGGGTTCAAAGGACTATCCAGGGGTGTTGAGTTGAGGTCAAAAATCAAGAGTATTAGGGTACTTGCTTTGTAATCCACCTAGGTTCAAAAGAGAAGACATAATTATTTTGGGAGGGGAAAAAGTTGGAATAAAATCCAAAAATGGATTTTATTAGTTTTGACAGAATGTTAGGGTTGAACTATAGTGGGAGGAAAGGTTTTGGGAAAATTTTACCATGGGTGGCATGGTAAAATTTGGAAGGGATCAAAACCAAATAAAAACCCAAAACAAAAAGTGGTTTTTCATTTCAAATGAAACCAAAACCAGGAAAAGGATTTATGAGAGGTCAAACTTAGAAGGTGGTTTTTTTGGAAGGGTTTAAATGACCTTCTTTCAAACCAAGCAAGGGTTCTTTCTAAAAAAATTCACAAGAATTTTTGGAGTGTCACAATTCGGACACCGGAAGTGTTCCGGAGGGTACCGGGTACTTACCGGGTCACCGAAAACGAGTTTCGGGCACCCCCGGCAAAGATATGAGCCTTATGGGCCAAGAGAGGAAACATACCAGCCCACAAGGGGCTGGTGCGCCCCTATAGAAGCCAGCCTATGAGGAGGAGAAGAAAAGAGGGGAGGGCAAGGAAAGTGTGGAGTAGGACTCCCCCTTCCTTCCCTCTCCCTCGTCTTTCCTTCCCCCTTGTTTATACAAGGAAAGGGGGCGCATGCAAGGCAGGAGCCCTAGGGGGCGGCGGCCAGCCCTAGGGCGCGCCTGGCCGCCTCCCCTCCCCTCCCACCTATATATATATGTGGGGAGGGTGCCACATAAGGACACACAAGATTCTCTTGGCCGTGTGCGGTGCCCCCGTCCACTGTTTACTCCCTCAGTCATATCTTTGTAGTCCTTAGGAGAAGCCCTGTGCAGATCGAATCACCATCACCATCACCACGCCGTCATGCTGCCGGAACTCATCCACTACTTCGCCCACGTTGCTGGATCAACAAGGTGAGGACGTCACCGAGCTAAAGGTGTGCATAACGTGGAGGTGCGTGCGTTTGATACTTGATCGGTTGGAGCGTGAAAAGTTTGACTACATCAACCGCGTTGTGAAACGCTTCGGCTTACGGTCTACGAGGGTACGTAGACACACTCTCTCGCTCATTACTATACATCTCCTAGATAGATCTTGCGTGAGCGTTGGAAAATTCTGAAATTGTATGCTACGTTCCCCAACAATGAAGTGCACAAATAAACTATATATCACTTCCTCATAATAGGTAGAATATACACTATTGTATGGTACCTATTTAATCTTACACAGATGGACCTCAATATTGAGAGGACATATTAATTGGTTGCAAATTTTTGAAAGAATGATGATGATTTGTTTTTGTTGTATACAATAGACTTTTCCATCTAGAGAACATAAGTTGGTATCCATGAAATGACATCTTTTTAAAGTAGATAGATCTATTCCTAGATGGGCTAACCAAACAACACAACGTTAATGAAAATCATCATAATCTCCTATAGTACTGAAAAGGTTTTGCTTTTACTTGGAACCAGAGTGTAAATATAACTATGTACTCAACATATGAAGCGATCAAAAGAAACAAAACCAAGGTGCTAATCAATGATGATCACTTAGTTTATAGTAAGTTAATATAAGATGATGATAGTTCTGCATCAACCAAAAAAAGGTAAGATATCAGTTTTGTCGAGATTCAAATGGGAAGAATACAACAATGACTTTTTGAGAGAGTATTATTATAAATAAACTATATGTCATTCTCTGCCCAATTCATTAGATAATACATTCTTTTATGTAGAAAGACCAAATTGAAAAGCAGTCAGATTTGATTCTACTTGCAGGCTATGATGATTGGCATCCCTTAGTTCACATTACAATGACATTTATCACTAGTCATTTAGTGTTGGAGATATGCCCTAGAGGTAATAATGTATGTGAAGGAAATATTCCCTAGAGGCAATAATAAAGTTATTATTTATTTCCTTATTTCATGATAAATGTTTATTATTCATGCTAGAATTGTATTAACCGGAAACATGATACATGCGTGAATACATAGACAAACTGAGTGTCACTAGTATGCCTCTACTTGACTAGCTCGTTAATCAAAGATGGTTATGTTTCCTAGCCATGGACAAAGAGTTGTCATTTGATTAATGGGATCACATCATTAGGAGAATGATGTGATTGACTTGACCCATTCCGTTAGCTTAGCACTTGATTGTTTTGTATGTTGCTATTGCTTTATTCATGACTTATACATGTTCCTATGACTATAAGATTATGCAACTCCCGTTTACCGGAGGAACACTTTGTGTGCTACCAAACGTCACAACGTAACTGGGTGATTATGAAGGTGCTCTACAGGTGTCTCCAAAGGTACCTGTTGGGTTGGCGTATTTCGAGATTAGGATTTGTCACTCCGATTGTCGGAGAGGTATCTCTGGGCCCACTCGGTAATGCACATCACTATAAGCCTTGCAAGCATTGCAACTAATTAGTTAGTTGCGGGATGATGTATTACGGAGCGAGTAAAGATACTTGTCGGTAACGAGATTGAACTAGGTATGGAGATACCGACGATCGAATCTCGGGCAAGTAACATACCGATGACAAAGGGAACAACGTATGTCGTTATGCGGTTTGACCGATAAAGATCTTCGTAGAATATGTGGGAGCCAATATGAGCATCCAGGTTCCGCTATTAGTTATTGACCGGAGACGTATCTTGGTCATGTCTACATAGTTCTCGAACCCGTAGGGTCCGCACGCTTAAAGTTAGATGACAGTTATATTATGAGTTTATGTCTTTTGATGTACCAAAGATAGTTCAGAGTCCCGGATATGATCACGGACATGACGAGGAGTCTCAAAATGGTCGAGACGTAAATATCGATATATTGGACGACTATATTTGGACACCGGAATGGTTTCGGGTGACATCGGGATAATACTGGAGCACCGGGAGGTTATCGGAACCCCCCGGGAGGTATATGGGCCTTAATGAGCTTTAGTGGAAAGGAGGGGAAAGGAGCAAGGGAGGGTGTAGGACCTTGAGAAGAAGTAAGTAAGTCTAGAGGGGGGTGATTAGACTACTTGACCAATTAAAAATTATGCCTTTTCCCAATTTTAGTCTTTGGCAGATTTTAGCAATCTTAGCACAAGTCAAGCAATCTTCACACAATTCAAGCAAGCATGCAAAGGGTTATATGAGCAGCGGAAAGTAAAGCATGCAACTTGCAAGAATGTAAAGGGAAGGGTTTGGAGATTTCAAACGCAATTTGGAGACAGGTGATTTTTGAGCCGTGGTTCCGATAGGTGGTGCTATCGTACATCCACGTTGATGGAGACTTCAACCCATGAAGGGTAACGGTTGCGCGAGTCCACGGAGGGCTCCACCCAAGAAGGGTCTACGAAGAAGCAACCTTGTCTATCCCACCATGGCCCCTCGCGAGGGTCTTGAGCTCGTGCTGATGAAGATGGGCCATGCTGGGCCGCCCCTTGAGCCACGCCGCAGGCCGCAGGCAGGCAAGTCTGGGGACCCCTATTCCGAGAACGCCGACAGTAGCCCCCGGGCCCAAGGCGCACCCGGACTTGGCTGAGCAGAGAGGCAAAGGGGTAAGTGTGAAGCGCCGCGGGCCCTAACAGCCTGCGGCCTCGGGCGCCACGTGGCGGTCGATTAGACGTGAGCGGCCCTGTTTCCCCACGCCTCCTTATTTTGCGACCAGCTAGGCAGACCCGTGGTTGTACACAGTCGTTCCTCTTTTCGCTTCTCGACCGTCCCCTGCTCTTCCTCCTCTCGAGCTCCAGCCTCTGCTTCCAATCCAATCTCGAATCCTCCCTCTTCCCGTCGCCATGGCTCCGACGAAGAAGGGGAAAGGGAAGAAACCGGTGCCTCCGCCTCGCTCGCCGTCGGTGGCGGCTCCCGCCGTCGATCCGTCGATCATACTCAACCGAGAAGGCTTGGGCAAGGTCAGCTCTGCTCTGGCCACTATGTTCAACGAGTGCGGGAGGATGACGGCCTGGCCCACGTCCCACTTCTCCATCGACAGAGTAGTCACTGAGGTCCGGTACTTTGCTGATGCCCTGTGGGCGGGATTGGTTCCCCCCTTTTCCAATTTCTTCAACGCTGTGCTTTCCCATTACCAGATCCATATGATGCACTTGGGTCCTGAATCCATTACCCTTCTTGCCGTCTTCGCCTTTGTCTGTGAGGCAATGATGGGCATCCCTCCTTCGGTTGCCTTGCTGCGCCACTTCTTCTCTCTGCGCCTCGTCGATCCCACCCAGTGCTCGGGGTGCGTGAGCTTCATTGCCGCACTAGAAACATCGGCCTTAGGGATTGATTTCAGCCTTCCTCCGTCCGCGCCTGTGTTCCGCGAGCAGTGGCTGTAAGTGGATGTAGGGGTGCCCAGCCCCCTGCTTTTGGAGCCAACGTCGCCCGCTGTCCCCAATTCAGGCTGGGGCGAGGAGACGCTCACGAGCCCCCGGCTCATCTTTGTCTGGCGTCACTTCACGCTCTTGAGGGCACTCGGCGTGACGGCGCCTAGGGTGGTGAAGGAGTTCCTGCTACGCCGCATTGCTCCTCTCCAGCGCCACTCCCGCCGGATGTGGGCCTTCAGCGGGCATGAAGATCGCATGAGGCTCCAAGAGGAGGACCTAACGCCCGAAGCACTGAGGAAGGTGCTCTCGGTCTTGACGGGGGACCCTTCCCCCGGCAGCTTCCGGCAAGGGGGGGCTTTGCTGTACCTTTGCTCGAACAGGGGCGACTTTGTGAATCAGATGCCCGACTTTGACAAATGGGGGCTGCGCCCCGCTGGCCTCATGGGGCCTCGCAAGAACCCAGTGGTGGTGACTGCCCTTCCAGTTGCACGCGGCGGTCCTTCCTCGAGTGGCGGAGCAGGGAGGCATGGTGTAGGACCTTGAAGTAAGTCTAGAGTGGGGGGTGATTAGACTACTTGACCAATTAAAAACTTAACCTTTTCCCAATTTTATAGTTTGGTAGATTTTAGCTATCTTAGGACAAGTCAAGCAATCATCACACAATTCAAGCAAGCATGCAAAGAGTATATAGGCAGAGGAAATTAAAGCATGCAACTTGCAAGAAAGTAAAGGGAAGGGTTTGGAGGATTCAAACGCAATTGGAGACATGGATGTTTTTGGCGTGGTTCCAATAGGTGGTGCTAACGTACATCCACGTTGATGGAGACTTCAACCCACGAAGGGTAACGGCTGCGCGAGTCCACGGAGGGCTCCACCCACGAAGGGTCCACGAAGAAGCAACCTTGTCTATCCCACCATGGCCGTCGCCCACGAAGGACTTGCCTCACTAGCGGTAGATCTTCACAAAGTAGGCGATCTCCTTGCCCTTACAAACTCCTTGGTTCAACTCCACAATCTTGTCGGAGGCTCCCAAGTGACACCTAGCCAATCTAGGAGAAACCACTCTCCAAGAAGTAACAAATGGTGCGTTGATGATGAACTCCTTGCTCTTCTGCTTCAAATGATAGTCTCCCCAACACTCAACTCTCTCTCATATGATTTGGATCTGGTGGAAAGAGGATATGAGTGGAAAGCAACTTGGGAAGGCTAGAGCTCAAGATTCATATGGTAGGAATGGGATATCTTGGCCTCAACACATGAGTAGGTGGTTCTCTCTCAGAAATGGTAAGTTAGAAGTGTAGGTTTAGTCTGATGGCTCTCTCCACGAATGAAGAGGAGGTGGAGGGGAATATATAGCCTCCACACAAAATCTAACCGCTACACACAATTTACCAAACTCGGTGGGACCGATTCGACAGACTCGGTCGGACCGATTTAGTAAACCTAGTGACCGTTAGTGATTTTCGATGGGACTGATATGCAACTCGGTGAGACCGATTCGGTTAGGGTTAGGGCATAATGTAATCTCGGTAAGACCGATTACACAAACTGGGTAAGACCGATTTTGGTAATAAGCTTTCCAGAGAGTTGGTCAGGTAAACTCGGTGGGACCGATTTTCTCTTTTCGGTGAGACCGAAATGTTACAAAAGGGAAACAGAGAGTTTACATTGCAATCTCGGTGGGACCGATCACTCACTTCGGTTAGACCGAAACGTTACGAAGGGAAACAGAGAGATTACAATCCCATCTCGGTGAGACCGAGATCCCTATTGGTAGGACCGATTTGCTTAGGGTTTGTGGCAGTGGCTATGACTTTTGGAATCGGTGGCGCCGGATTGGAAGAATCGGTGTGACCGATTTTGGCTTTGGGTTTAGGTCATTTGTGGATGTGCGAAAGTAGCTGAGGGTTTTGGAGCATATCACAAAGCACATGAAGCAAGAGGCTCATTAAGCAACACCTCATCCCTCCTTGATAGTATTGGCTTTTCCTATAGACTCAATGTGATCTTGGATCACTAAAATATAAAATGAAGAGTCTTGAGCCTTTGAGCTTGAGCCAATCCTTTGTCCTTAGTATTTTGAGGGATCCACTTTCATCATCCATGCCATGCCATTCATTGAGCTTTCCTGAAATAATAGTCTTGGAATAGCATTAGCTCAATGAGCTATATGTTGTTATGAATTACCAAAACCACCTAGGGATAGTTGCACTTTCACAAAGTTTGAAGGTTTGAGAAGGATGAACTTACATTATATGTTAACACAGGCTGGACAAAGCATATTCTTCATGATGCCAACGACTTCTTCATCATTTGAGTCGTGGCCTTTGATAGGACTCATTGTCTTCGTCAGAATTCGATAGACAGTCCGAGGCACATAGAGTAATTCCTTGATGAGGAATTTGGTTCGTGGGGCCTACCTTGGCTTCAAAGGCTTCATCAGCACTTGCATATAGTGATTTGAAAGTTCTGGTTCGCTGTAGACACAACGAGCACCATCAAGTGGAGGACTGAGTGGTAGAGCACGAAGCAATTCAGTTGCTGGTGCCTTGTAGTGAGTATTTTCAGACATCCAGTCTAATACCCATGAGTTCACGTCTTCAGCATCTCCAGTGATGTGCAGAGTTGCATAGAATTGAAGAATGAGTTCTTCATTCCAGTCACAGATATCAGTGCAGAAATTCAGAAGTCCCGCGTCGTGAAGAACACAGAGGACTGGCTCAAAGCCGGGCAGAGACTCCACGTCCACATGAGGAATATGTGCATGATCGAAGACTTTGTCTTTGTTGAAGAGCACCAAGGAATAGAAATTGGCTTGGCTGGCAGTCCAGAAACACTTCTTCCTTATGCGAGCAGAATCATATGGATTATAATCAGTGAAGAATACGTGCTCGGCAAAGAAATCTTCAGCCTTGAACTTCTGTTTGCTTGAGAACGGATTCTTTGGCTTTGGCAGAGGGGTGTCAGTGAGTTGCATCACCACCTCAGGAATCGCGAGCTCGGGTTCTTCAGGCTGAGGAATTTCTTGTTCCTCAACAGGTGCAGTCTGAGGATCAGCAGCAGCAGGTTCATCAGCACTAGTGGCTGGAATTTCTTCATGGACAGATGAAGTGGGATGAGTTTCTTCAGAGCCCATTTGAACAGTTGGAGTAGGGGACTGAGGTATCTGTTGGATTGGGGTGAAGAGTGGAGAATTTGGATGCTGACTTTCCCAAAAGTCATCGTTCATCACTGGCGTTGTGCTTCCAATATCCACATCTTCTTCAAGTTCCTCAACACCGGCCTCTTCAGCTGTGAACTAAGGCATAGGCGAGGAAATGATTGGGGTTGAAGGGATTGCTTCCACTTCAATTTCTTCATCAATCTGCTCTGACGAAGCAGCAGAATGATTTTCTTCATCAGATCCTCTTGGGATCTCATAGTCTACTCCAAAAGGAACAAGGTCCTTTGATGGCATGGAGGAAATCGGAACATCATCAATTGGATTTTCGAGTGAGCTGGTCATTGGCTTCATTTTCTTCGCAGCCAAAGAATTTGACGCAGCTGATGCTTTCCGTTTCTTCATAGCAGCTCGTTCTGCAGCCTTGGTTTTCTTCACATCAAAGGCAGATGGAAGAATTGGAGTTGGTGTTGGCGTAGGAAGAGCTAAGGAATCTGGATGAATTTCCTCAGGCGGAACTGATGCAGTTGCCCTGATCTCTTCAGTTTCTTCAGGCGCACCACTAGTGGATGCCCTGGCAATTTCTTCAGCGGCTGGAATGGGATCATCAGCCCTGGAACTAGCATGTCCTTCAGCAGGCTGAAAGTCATCAGCGGTGCTGGCATGTTCTTCAGCAGGCTGAGCAGAGTCTGCAGCCTGAAGATTTTCTTGTTGCGATGGGGCTGCAACATTTGTGAATTTCTTCGTCAGATTGACGAATCTTACTTTAGCTCCTTGCCAATCAGCATAGTAGGCATGGAAGTCTTTGCTCAGGGCTTGAATTTCAGACTGAGCCTGGAGAAGTTCCTCAGGTGTCATTCTGACAATGTTTTTCTTCAGGAGCTTCTCCTTTCTGTATTGAGCTTTCCTGATCTCTCTTGCCTTTTCAAACTTCTATTTCTCTTCAGTGATGAAATGGGTCAACATGTGACTTTGACCAGGGGTCAGATGAAAATCAGGCATAGGGGTGTTAGGATCCTTGTGCCAGAGATCAATGTAATCGAGGATTTTTCTCGGATCCAAAAGCAGTGGCATAGATGTGCCTTTGGCTCTAGCGGCCTTCACCTGTCTGTCTCTGATGATTTCTGCAAGTTCATCATCAGAAGGCACATGGAATGCGACATGTTTCTTCTTTGGACTTGGCCGAGGACCTCGTCCAGCTATTGCTTTGGTCTTCAATACTGTGGGGCCTGATGAGGAAATTGGTGCAGCTGAGGAACTTGCTGAAACACCAGAGGCAATCGAGAAACCAGCAGTCCTTTGACATGTAGCCAGATGCACAGGAGCTGAGGACTTTGATGGAGCAGTAGCAGTGTGAGGAATTTGTCGTGAGGGCATTGCTGAGGAACTTGGCCGTGAGGGCGCTGTTGGTGAAGCACTTGGCTTACGAGCAGGCTTCTTTGGCATGGATTTTCTCGGTTTGACCGAGGCCTCAGTAGCAGTAGCAGTGGCAGAATCCTCATTGATTTCTTCACTGCCTCCTTGGCTTGTCTTTCCAATTTAGCTTGGCGCTTAGCCCATTCTTCAGGAAAGTCCTCACCACGTTTGATGCTCGTGGGGTCAGCTACTTGGCCAGGTGCCAATGGAGCTCTTGGGCATGGAGGATTGAGGGCGAATTTCCTCATGTACTTTGGAGTCACATATCTGTATTCCCTCCATTCCCTTGCCCATCTCCGTTCAATCCTCTGAATGCGCACCTTGCGCTGATTTTTGTTTTCTTTGCCAAATTTTTCTTCATCAGGTGTGCAATAGTCAGCATAAATTTCCTCAGGGATTTCAAACGCAGTCATAACCTCAAGTTTCTTTCCTCCTTTCTGCGGCTTCTTACCGTCTGCCATATTCTTCAGTTGAGGAATTTGAACAATCGAGTTCTCTGAAGAAGTATGCAGTTTTTCTTCGAGGAACGCTGCAAATGAGTTAAGTTGATGAGAACCTAGTGATTCAGCAGCAGACATGAGTACCTGTGAACAGAGTACAGGTGCGAGGAATTCGGAGAGGTCATATGCGTTCTGAGAAGGTTTTTCGAAAAGAACAAGTTTTGAGGAATTTGACCAGATGAACCTTGAGGAATTTCACTAAGCGTTCTTGTCTTAGGTTCTAGAGTTGTACAGATCGAAGATCCACACAATTAGGGAATCTTGAAGAAAATGATTGCTTAGAGAAACAGTTCAAGATCGTATGATGTGAGGTGTTCATATGTGTGACGATTTGAAGAATAAACACCTTTGAAGATTTTCAGGAACGTTTGAGAATCAAAGTGAGTAATAAAAGTAACTTTTAATTACCCGAAGTGAAGAAAACGACAAACTGAGAAGAACAGATGTGAAGCTCGTCAGGTTAGATCTTCCACGCCCTAACTTGGCAGAGGAAGACAGCTACGGCGGCGGCGGAGTGAAGATTTCCACAGTCGGCGTGAGTACGATGGTGACGAGGTCGAGGCAGCAAAGCTCTTCCTCACCGGCGACGATGGAGTAGCGGTGGCGCTAGGGTTTGAGGAGCTCGAGTGAGAGAGTAGCGATCGAGCAGAGTAAATGAAGTGAGGAAGGGGAGAGGGGTATTTATAGACACGGTGAAAAACTGTTCGCCCGAAGATTTGGGACGAACGTGCCCCTGCCCTTTCTCCTTCTCACGACATGTGTCACCCACGTACTGTGTAGTGGAGATCGTGTACGATCGTGGGTGAGTAAAATAATGCATCGTGGGATGCAGAACGGTTTGAGCGGCAAAACCGAAAATTTGGATAAGATTTGTTTTAAAGTTTCGTTCGCAATTTCTTCAGCTGACAAGGACACAGTGAAGATTTTGGACGAGTTTCAAATAGAACGCATATGAAGAATTTGTGAATAGATTGGGTTGAGTATAGCATAGAGGGGGAAGGGTCCGATCACATTCACTTAGCAGAAAAAGCAACTTGAAGAAATAGCTATAAGTGAATGCTGTAGAGGACATAAACTCA